>NW_022652125.1:0-2364 GCF_011064425.1 Rattus rattus
CTTAGAAATAGTAGCTCCATTGGCAAAAACTTGCCCAGCCTATATCGTGAAAACTACGCATGCTACAACCGAGGCCCACCTCGAACCAAGTTAATTCGATAAGAAACTGCGATTCCATTCGTCAAACACTTACTTAGTTTATATCTTGAAAACTACGCATGCTACAAATGAGTCCCACTTGGAACGAAGAGAATACGCTTAGAAATAGTAGCTCCATTGGCAAAAACTTGCCCAGCCTATATCGTGAAAACTACGCATGCTACAACCGAGGCCCACCTCGAACCAAGTTAATTCGATAAGAAACTGCGATTCCATTCGTCAAACACTTACTTAGTTTATATCTTGAAAACTACGCATGCTACAAATGAGTCCCACTTGGAACGAAGAGAATACGCTTAGAAATAGTAGCTCCATTGGCAAAAACTTGCCCAGCCTATATCGTGAAAACTACGCATGCTACAACCGAGGCCCACCTCGAACCAAGTTAATTCGATAAGAAACTAGAATCCATTCAACAAGCGCTTCCTTAGTATATATCCTGAAATCTCATACGCTAAATGGGTCTACTAGGAACAAAAGACAATTATTAAACTGCAATTCCATTTACTTGACTTGCCCTGACTCTGTCTTGAAAACTTCAGCGTGCTAGAACCTGAGTCCACTTTGGAAGCAAGTTAATTTTGATCAGAAACTCGCGATCCATTCAACAAACTCTTCCTTAGTCTATATCCTGATATCTACGCTGGTACAAATGAGTCCTACTAGGAACAAAGACAATTCGCTTAGAAAATGTGGCTCCATTGGCAAAAATTTGCCCTGCCTATCTTGAAACTACCCATGCTATAACTGAGTCCCTTGGAACAGAGTTAATTAAGAAACTGGATTCCATTCAACACACGCTTCCTTAGTCTATATCATATCTTGAAAATGGGTCCTACTAGGGAACAAAACAATTAAGGAAACTGCAATCCCAATTTCCTGACTCTATCCAGGCTTAACTGAGTCCCACCAAGTTAATTCGTCAAGAAATATCCATTCAACAAAGGCTTCCTTAGTCTATATCCTGATATCTATGCCTGCTACAAATGAGTGCCACTAGAACAAAGAGAATTCGCTTAAAAACTGCAATTCCATTCAACAAACTTGCCTTATCCTATATTTGAAAACCACGCCTGGACAAATGAGTCCACTGAACAAGTTAATTCTTCAAGAAACTGCGAATCCATTCCTGAAGCAGTTTATATCTTGAAGACCACGCCAGTTACAAATGAGTCCTTCTTAGATCCAGGTTAATTCGCCACCAAAGTGCGATTCCATTCGCCAAAAGCTTCCTTAGGCTATATCTTGAAAACTACGCTTGCTACAAATGAGTCGGGCACCTGCAAAGACTATATCCCACTTGTTACCAAGGTTAATTTGCCAAGAATTCATCATTCAACAAACGCTTCCGTACTATATATCCAGATATCTACGCCTGCTACAGATGCGTTCCACTAGGAAAAAAGAGAATTTGCTTAAAAACTGCAATTCCATTCGTGAAAACTTGCCATGACTCTATCTTGAAAACTACGCCGGCTAGAACAGAGTCCCACTTCGAACCAAGTTAATTCTTCAAGAAACTGCGATTCGATTCGTGAAACAGTTTATTTTGAAAACTACGCCGGCTACAAATGAGACCTTTTTTAGATCCAGGTTAATTCGCCAAGAAAGTGCGATTACATTCGCGATACATTTTCTTAATCTATATATTGAAAAACACTACGCCTGCTACCACTGAGTCACACTTGGAACGAAGTTAATTCCCCAAGAAACATGCGATTCCATTCGCCAAACACTTCCTTAGTCTATATCTTAAAAAACTACACGTGCTACAAATGACTCCCACTTGGAAGGAAGAGACTTTTCTTAGAAACAGCAACTCCAGTTGCAAAAATTTGCACTGCCTATATCGTGAAAACTGTGCCTGCTTCAACTGAGTCCCACTTGTATTCAAGTAACTTCGCCAAGAAACTGCGATTCCATTCACCAAAAGCTTCCTTAGTGTATTTCTTGAAAACTACATGTGCTACATATGACTCCCGCTTGGAAGGAAGAGAGTTCGCTTAGAAACAGCAGCTCCATTTGCTAAAACTTGCACTGCCTAAATCTTGAAAATATGCCTGCAACAACTGAGTGCCACTTGTAATGAAAGTAATTCGCCAAGAAACTGGGATTCCATTTGCCAAACGCTTCCTCAGGCTATATCCTGAAAACTACGCATGCTACAAATGATGCCCACTTGGAACGAAGAGAATTCTCTTAAGCACATCAGCTCCATTCGTGAAAACTACCCCTGCCTATATCTTGAAAACTATGCCTGTTACA
>NW_022652126.1:0-2572 GCF_011064425.1 Rattus rattus
AGGATAGTTTTAGCTATCCTGGGTTTTTTGTTATTCCAGATGAATTTGCAGATTGTTCTGTCTAACTCTTTGAAGAATTGGATTGGTATTTTGATGGGGATTGCATTGAATCTGTAGATCGCTTTTGGTAGAATGGCCATTTTTACTATATTAATCCTGCCAATCCATGAGCATGGGAGATCTTTCCATCTTCTGAGATCTTCTTCAATTTCTTTCTTCAGAGTCTTCTCTTTCTTTAAAGATTTATTTAATTTATGCATATGAGAATAAATTATATGTCACTCTTTTCAGACACACCAGAATAGGGCATCAGATGCCATTTCAGATGGTTGTGAGTCACCATGTGGTTGATGGGAATTGAACTCAGGACCCCTGGAAGAGCAGTCTGTGCTCTTAACCACTGAGCTATCTCTCCAGCCCTCTGATGCTTCTCCTAACTCTAAAAATAACAATAGCAATAACAAAATGTAATATTAATAAAAATATGATTTCATTTTTGTGAAATATGTATATATTTTTAGGTCTTTTATATTTTTAAAGAGTACATTGGTTTTGCTGGTGTACTCTATTAACATATGCATTCTTCTTGGAATAGCTTTGATGATTATGACGTAGATGTGAAGTGACTTAAAAGCAGGAATAAAAAAGGCAATGGTAATGTATTTTACTTAGGTGTTTAAATGTAACCAACTGACCATGTTGAATGGGAATGGTGTTTACAAGTACTGAGTAAATTATTTGCTAGTGGTTCCCTATATCCCTACAGTTATTTATGGTATCCTTTAATCTTTCTTTAGCATTTACTTCGTATTTGTATTTTTAATGCAATATGTTCTCGATAGTTATCTCTTGAAAGAGTATTCATATTCTAGGAAAAGAAGAAAGAAGAGAGAAAGAGAAATGGCATGACACAATGTTTCTATGGTTGGTCATATAAAGTCAGAGTTCAGAAATTAGCTACTATAGAGAATGATGTCAAGAATCACAAGATTTTATTGAAAACTGATTTTTTTGGGTTTTTTCTCATGAAGATTCAATTCCTTTCTATACTAAAAGATTTTGATCCATCCAAAATAATGACTCAAACTGTTGGGGAGAGGTGGATAATTTCTTCAGTAAAATTATCAAGACACTTAGAACACTGAAATGTTTGTCTTCAACAGTAAAAGCAAATACTGGTAATAGGCACCAAGAGGAAGTTTTGCAAAATCATGTAATACATTTTTAAGAATATATTTCTGCTCTGTTTTTGCCTTCTCTGTCAACCACCAAAACAGTCCACACCTTGGTAGAACATCCGTGTCATACACATTTCCACATTTTAGTTGTGACACTAAGATTCACTTACCTATCTCACTTGTGTAAAGATTTATTTCTTAGCTGCCTGTCGAGCAGTAACCTACTAAGACATCTATCAAGAACTCAAAGTAGATATGAAGCTTTATAGGTGAAATTGCAGTCATTAATCACATTCGGGAGAAATGTCTGACAACAGAAAACCATTGACTCAGAACCGAAGAATATGTTATTCACTTAACATAATCTTGGCTTCAGTGAACACATACATGGGATTCAATCCATATATCATTTCCTGATATTATTCTACAGTAAGTTCTATGAGAGTCTACATTGCTACATTGTGCAGGGGAAGTTCTTTAGTAATTTCCCCCAAATATTCTATATTGTTCATTGTTGATATCTATGATAGTTGTATACATGGATAAATAATAACCAGGTGTTACAATTATTTTAATATTATTAAAAATTATTTATATATATGATAATTGTATACATGGATAAATAATAACCAGGTTAAACAATATGCATATCAATTTTAAGGTGTATATTTCTAGTTTCAGCCTAGATAAAAATGAGGAAGCTTTTTGAAATTGCGCAATATCTCAGAAGATGGAAAGACTTCCCATGCTCATGGATTAGCAGGATGGATATAGTAAAAATATTTTGTCAAAAGCAATCTACGAATTCAATGCAATCCCCATCAAAATTCAACTCAATTATTCTTAGAGTTTAGAAAAGTGATTTCAAATTCATTTGGGATAACAAAAAACCAAGATGACAAAACTATCTCCAATATTAAAGAATTTCTGGAAGTTTGCGCCTGACCTCAAGCAGTGTGCAGTCAATAGTGATTAAAAAAACCTATATGGGTATTGAATGCAGAACAGGCAAGGTAGATCAGTGGAGATAGAATTGAGGCCCAAAATGACACACCTCGTGCTTGATTTTTTATTAAAGGAGCAAAAACGATCAATGGAAAAAGATAATTTTCAAGTGGTGCTGGATTGAACTGGGGTCAGCATGTGAGAATGCAGATCTCAGGCTGGGTGCCTGGTTGCTGCACTTGGCCGGAGAGCCGGTGGGCAGCACCTGCAGAAACAAGCTTGAGCCTGGGGTCACATTAAGACCGCTTTTGCCTATAAGCGACGCCTGAAGCCAAGCTCAGGGTCTCACAGGCGGGGTTCTCTGGGACCCGGACACTTCCGGTGTTGGCCAGACTCCGGGGCCGGCGGATCCCTGCCCTCAGCAGCTCTCTGCTCCCAGGCCCCCTGGT
>NW_022652127.1:0-2569 GCF_011064425.1 Rattus rattus
TATGAAGAAATGGTGGCCAATTAGTGATTGTTGAGAATGAGTAAAGGGTACAGAGGGATTTGTTACACTCTTCCATTTAGTAGATGATTCCATTCTTGTGAAAAGAGTTTTGAAAAGTCCATCTAACCCAGAGCCTATCTCAACTGACAAAAAAAAAAAAAAAAGAAACAAAAGAAAAGAAATGAAGAAATGGCATCTCACTGGATATACAACCCACACTAATAGACAGGCCCCATGCCCTGCAGTAGGTGGCCAAAACAAAATGAACCTAATGGTATTTTTGGAGATGTTTTGTGTCATAGTGCTGTTATTGTCTATTTTAAACATTAGGTCTTTTCTTATATACTGGCTTCTGGTTTTATGTTTTATGGATTTCCACACTTGTTTGCTTCTTTATTTTCTTTATTTTCTTAATTTACTTGTTTTGTTTTCTAATAAGAGTGAGAAATAGGAAGGATTTGGGTGGGTGGGATGATGAGGAATTTAATTTCTTTGAGGAACTGGTGGTATTGGGGGAAAATAACCAGAATATCTTACATGAAAGAAAGTCTATTTCCAATAAAAATTAAAATTATTTTTAAAAGAGCTTTTAGAAAGGAGGTTTGCCAGACCTCACTGTTGATTACAGAGGTAAGCTCTGCCCTTTTAGCAAGTGGCTTGGGATCCTTCTAGAGGACAAGGCAGTGTGGGTAATAGCATAAAAGGCTAAGCGACACATACATCATCCTTGGCAAATCGGTCTCTAGAAGGGAGACTTGCGGTGTCTCTCCAGGACTCTGCTAGCCTACTTCCTCATGCTGCATAGCTCTCCCCACTGTTTTCCACTCCCCAGAATTTGCCAGCTTGCAAGCTCAGATTTCTTTGAGTTGTTTGGGTATCTGAGCCTCTAGAGGAAAAGGGACATGTCTTAGCTTCATGCTTCTCCATCTCATGAACCCATGGGGCAAATGCTCAATGCTTGTCAAATTGAGCTAAAGAAACTGAAGCTTAGAGATATGGAGTCCAAGGTCTCACAGCTAGTTGATGGTGGAATGTAGACTCATGTTTTCATGTAAACAAAAACTTCCCTAACTTCAGGGGGGGAAAAGCCCTTACAATCTTGCCCTTTCTTCTTAAGAGTTAAGACTCAAAGGCTTATAGTCAGTTATTAAAGTGACATATTAACACAGATCAACAGAAAGACATTGTCCACTGCCACTCATAGGAATGTAGATGACCATGGAGCACCACAGGACTTACTTTTGGAAAAAAATAATCCCTTCATAGAGGAAAGAGCCAGGGATACGCAATATCAAGTGTGTGAATTGGGAGATGCACAAAGATGGGTACCATATGGACCTAGAAGTAGCACAGAAGACAGAGGGGAAGCATGGCAGAGCCCGGTGGCCTGATGACACAGGAACAAATGAGATTTAGAAAGGAATTATAATTGCTTTCCAAAGATGCTTGCTATGTTTGCACAGTCACACCACCAGCACATTCTTAGGGAAGAAAATTCCACTCTGCCTATTCATGCGAACGCAGCAAGGACTGTCTTCTAAAGACTCAACGAGTACAGCTAGTGCTAACCTTTGTGGGGACTTTTAGAGAAAAAAGGCAGTCCAGGCAATCCTCTGAAAAATACATTTGTTGGGGAAAGAAACAAAAGCATGTGAGCTGCGTTTCTGCATAGGTGTGTGCTCTTGTTTAAACACGAGATTGTTCTTGCAAACCACAGTTTAACCTTTGAAATGTATCATAAAAACAGCCTATAAACCAGCCTGGAATTCCAGCATGTGGGTGACTCAGGAGGGACAGGTATTAAGGCTCCTTAGTTGCATACCTAGTGAGTTCAAGACCAATCTGAGGTGCACGAGACTCAGTCTCCAAACAGAATAAAACAACAGCCACAAATCAGTTGATGATTTTGTTTTAAAACACACAGTCATGTGCATTTCTCTAAGTATAAATAAACAATTCCTCAGGAGCTAAAAATCGAACAAACCCTCCAGAATGTAGTGGGCCAACAAATGACAGCTTCCGATAGCAAATGTCCTTGTGGTGATACAGGAAGGTGTCAAACCCAGTGATTGCCATAGGTGGCCCCTCTCTCCTTCTCAGCCTCAACAGCAGCCATAGTATAAGGGATATACCAAAGGAGCTTTTCTCTCTGGGATTTTAATGTCACTAAAAAGACATGTTCCTCCTTTGAACTTGGGGACTCCAGAGACCTGTCCTGGTGTCATCAACTAAGACTGGAGACATTCAGAAGGAAGAAGGCCTTCCGGGGACACTGTCTTCTATTTTCTTCATTATCCAGCAATAGAGGTTGCAAAAATCAGTCTTGTCCCTAAGCATTACTCACTGCAAAGGAGCTTCTTGTCGTCGTCGTCCCCCCCCCCCCAAACCATGCCAAACTGCCAAGCTCAGTGTAAATATAGACTAGCTTATTGTCTTGGTTTCCTTAGGCTCAGTAATAAATTACCACAAAGATTGTATGGCTTTAAACAGCGGCCATTTGTTCTCTCACAGGTCTGTAAAGGAATCAAGGCTTCTGCTCTCTTGGAAGCTTTCCCTCCCCTTCCAGCTT
>NW_022652128.1:0-2618 GCF_011064425.1 Rattus rattus
GCAAGGTTTTCGATGTTTCAAAGCCCACACCCAGTGACACACCTCCTCCAGCAAGGCCACACCCTCCAATCCTTTCTAAACAGAAGCAGACATTCCAATATAGGAACGGATGCGAGCCACTCTCATTCAAACCGCCATACTTGAAATGCAGCATGCACCTCTCTGGTGGAGACAAGAGAATCCCGGGGCTCAGAAGGCCAGCCCGTCTAACTGATCTGTGAAGTCCAGGTTTGATGAGAGACCCTATCAAAAAATAAGGACGTGATGAGAAGAAGATACCCATCTTAAATAACTGGCTTCAGTACATACACACACACATACATACATACATACATACACACACACACACACACACACACACACACACTCACATGCGCCCTCGCGCACAACACATGCATATAGCACACACATACACAAATTGTCAAATGAATTTTGGCCTGGAATTAAGGCAGAATTTTCGATCATTTCTGAAATGGCCCTAAACGTACTTTTGATATTTTCGTAGTATACACTACATATCGATGATTATAAAATCTGAATATTAAATATTAGTCGATTCTGAAATATATTGACTATATTAGTCCTCCAATATCAAATACACACCAGTGTGCAGAATTGTCTTTGCAAATGATCTGTATACCAAACAATGTCTTATGCCTTATTGTCAGTATATTTTTGCTATACGTCTGGGGTTGTGGGAATTTTCTCAGCTAGAAGAGGGTCACAAGTAGACAAACTTTAAGGAACCCTGGTTTAGGAAATAATAACATGCTCGGCACAGAGGCAAACTCTTTCTATTTTCAACCCTCAGCAGATTGAAACCGGGATCTAACATGGAAGGACACTGTTCCCATCAGCCTCTGAGGCTCAAGGATGAGGGAAGACACAAGTTCGCTGTCTCTAGAAGGGTACAGCTGCATGCTGGATAAGAGGACAACACACCCAGCCCTCAATGGCATCTGACGGACCTTAAACAAGGTGGGTGCTGTAGGTGGCCAGAGCTCCCAGGAGCCCTTGAGAAAGTAACTCTGATCATGTATGCTGAAGACAGAAATTGGTGAGGAATGGTGAAGAGAGAAAGGTTCCCAGAATGAGACAGTGAGGACAGTCTGGGGCCAACTCTAAAGAGGTGAGTAGGTGAAGGATGAATAATGACGGTGGCCAGATGGAACCATGGTGAAGGGCCTCAGAGAGTCAGGGCTGCTGTCAGTGTGAGCTATGACAGGTGTCGGGGAGAGCATAGCCAACACCATTGGAATATTTCTTTAGGGGCTATTCCTTCTCCCACCCTTATATGCCACAAAGACCAAAGTATTGTTATCTCCAGGGAACAGCCCTGAGCCTGTGACTGACAAGAATTGATGTATTGGGACACTGGGCACCTCAGAGTTATGGGTTCCAGAGTTCCCCTGTATGAGGAAATGCTCCAATGGGCCCCCCTGTGGTACCTAGCTTGACAGGGCCCTCCCTTCCTGCCCAGGTTTCACTAGCCTACATCTTCGATCTCCTTATATTTCTGTCATTGTCACAGGAGAAATTTCTGGCAGTGATAATGTCCAAACTCATTCCTTCATCACACTGGCCCAAAGCATCTGCAGATTCTCAGCAACGAAGTCGGTCTCCATCAGAAGAGGGAAAGGACCCTCAGCTCCCTTGCTGTCTTGGCTCTGCAGAGCCATCCCCCGGCCCTACCGCTCACAGAGTTCCTTCTGAGAACAATGAAATGCAGGCTGGGATTTGAGGTGGTGGGAACTTAGGTGAACCCAAGCAAATCTAGCCATCCCCATTCCTAAAATACAGACGAGTGTAGCCAAAAGCACTCGGCAGCATCTGTAAAGTCAGCTGTGTGGTGTGTGGTGGGCAAGTAGTTTCATCACAATGGAAAATGAACTAAGAATGGTGATGGGCTCTGAGCTGGAACATCGGGCGGACCCGAGGGGTCCTGAGCTGTCTGGCCTTGGGGCACGGTGTGTGAAGCTAAAAGTCCTGACATGTCTCTCTAGAAGTGTGCTAGGGGCAAGCGCTTGGCACAGAGCTTATGAGGAGCTGATCTTAGGGAGCACGGGTAGGAAGGAAACAGAAAGGGAAGAAGGCCCTTGGCCACATTAAAAATCAGCAGATAGGGTTTGAGAGGTGGCCCAACATTTAAAAGCATGGTGAGTCACAGTCATCTGTAACTCTGGTTCCAGGGGATCTGTTGCCCTCCTCTGGTTTCTGAGGGCACCAGACACATAGCATGACGCAGAAACATGCACGCAGACAGAATACTCACACATGTAAAACTAAAAATAAATTTTAAAAGTGAGCAGACAAACCATCCCTGGGGGTATACACCCGACCTCCCAGATACACGAGAGCCTGAGGCAGGAGGGTGGGAAGTTCAAGGCCAGCCTGCACTCCAGAGTGAATTCAGAAGCAGCCTGAGATTCCAACTCAAAACAAAGAGTGAAAAGAGGACATAGTTTCCTGGACGCATGGGTGCCTGGCATATGTGAGACCCCAGTGCGGGGTATGGGGAAAGAGCACAATAGGACCCCGGGGGTTAATTCCCAGAGTGGTTTGGGTACTCGGGTGGGGATGGGGAAATCACCACTCTCTTGAGCAGAGAGGCAGAGAAG
>NW_022652129.1:0-2604 GCF_011064425.1 Rattus rattus
GAGTAATGATTTCCTAACTAACTCTGTAATAGTAAGGGGTACTCTGGCTAAGACCGGGGATTACCTATTGGCCTCTAGATATATACACGCCATTACCCCTGTAGTAACCAATGGGAATGACGTAGTCTATATAGACGCCCAGGAACGGGAGTTGGAGAAATCCGAGGTCTCGGAGGCTAGGAGGAAGGCTAGGGAGAGGTTAAAGAAAGGTGGGGAAGAATTCCTAAAGGAGAATAGACCCTATATGGGTTTGGCTAGTACTCCAGGTAATTTAGCTACTATGAGTGGTTATAGTAGTTTTTGACCCTTAGTTAAGTATTGAACTGTAGAAAGAACATTAGTTTATCAACTATACGAATTCTTAGCTAGAGACGACCTTAAGGTATATGACGTTGATATAAACAAAATACCTGCAGAGACTTTTAATACGGTATTCAATCATACTGGACAGTACTACTCCATCGCGGCGTCCGAGGACACCTCCTATATTATCTCCGCCACTATAAATAAAGCCAAGAGAATTAGATATGAGAACTTGAAGGTCCAAGAGCGCGAGGGTGAAACACAATCTATTAAGGTTTTAGATTCAAGTACGTATCTATCTAGATCTTCTATTTCTACTAAGGATGAATACTTATATATAGGAAACCAATTTGACGGAGCGAAAGAAAAGCTAGAGTATAAAACTTGAGAACCATTTTACATTCATAATAGCTTATTCCTAAAACTACTTCACCTTGGTTTACTACATACAGACACCAAGAGGTCTAGGGGTTTCGATTTTTCATATGATAGCAGCAAGGATAAAAGATGAGTAAACAATAGAACTCCTAAGGCCTGGAGAGTAGGGAATAGGGTATGGACTATAGAGGAGCTGGAGAAGACGGATTGATATAAGGTCTGCAAGCCCTATGAGCAAATAGGGGTAGACAGGGATGGAAATCCACTTTACTTTCTAGGGTTTGATCCAAATCAAATTACGGATCCCAATACCAGTACCATAGGGGGTAAGACCCTCTCTAAATGACTGGAGTATGTAAAGAAACAAAGTACTATACGCCTATCTGATATTCCTAGACAGCAGGATAGGGAGGAGAAAACTATAGATGGGTCCACACACCGGTTCGTAAGACCCATTGTGGAATTCGGGAACCCCGGACTGTGGTATGGAGTACCGGTCAAGGAGGTCTACTTTCCCTACGATGAGGTAAATAGATATAAGGACTGAAACGGAGTTATATTCGATAAGCAGAATTGGAAAAATTGAATTACAGTACGGATGAATCCTGATACTGTAAAAGACCTTAACTGAACCGAAATACTTAAAGAATCTATAGACGCGAATAAGGATTTTGGATTACACAATACCAGATTCGGTTATGAGATAGCTAGAAGGCCAGGTACCATCCCAGGGTCAGTCCAGTACTTCGTACCCATCTATGAGGACTCAGACGAGGGATTGACCGAAGATTGAATATTTGGGGCAACTGCGATTATCGCTGGTTGACCCCAGAGAGACTCTGATAGACATAAACCTAGAATATCTATGACAAGCTCAAGTACTGACAGGTCTTGTGCCGTTTATAAGGAGTTAGCATGAAATAGTCGTATATATAAATTATGCATACAGAATGCGGATAAAGAAAATTTAAAAAACTTTTACAAGTCTTTAGATCCTCTTAAAGCTAATGTCGATAAGGCGTTGTATGAGGGAACGGGTGATGCAGGAGGAGGAATGGTAAGTGCAAATATACTTACTTATCCATGAGCGTATAACCCTCTATCTAGTAACTGAAAAAAATTTAAATGACCCCTAAGATATCATAAATCTATATTCAGAACCGAAAGTGAAGATACAGTAAAAATCACTACTTCTCTAAAAGGCTATATAGACTTTACCAAAGATGTATTCAAACTTAAACCCCCTAATAAACCCAATTACTGATACGTCGATGCGATGTATAGTGAAATTGAAACCCAGATTCGAAATAGCCCTATACTACTAGACCTTCCAGGATATGTAGCATACTGTATTATCAAGAATGGTAAATGGCATTTCGAATTACTGGTTAAGGACAACGACTATCTACTAGAAGACGTAAAGTGCGTTAGACAGGTATTCGTACCTGACCCCTCCTATAAACGTAAACCAGATTACATCCCTAATGAAGAGGAGGTAATACAGGCTATAAACAGTAGTAATGTTATTTCGGTTTACGGGCAGGAAATACCGGTTAGGGACCGATTCATTCTGGATGGTAAGGATATTGATTGGGACCTACATATAAGCGCACTAAAGGATACCTACCAGGCCTCATCAAACTTTTTTCTAGTCGAGGCCCGCTCCCCAGAGAGCCTGGTTCGACTAACCCTGGATACCCCCAAAGAGGGGGTATTTGCCCTACAGACCTTTAGTGCTCATGAAAAGAGGGATACTCTATTGAGTTACGTAAACGCCGAGTCCAATAGATTCTATGAGCGGTCTAACCTAGAGCTAGAGAAACGTAAATTCCATATCGATTTTGAAAGGGAAGGAAAATACATACAGGAGAAAAGAGAGGCAGAGTCCCTAAGCTGGATTGGTAGTTTATTTGGATATATAGG
>NW_022652130.1:0-2603 GCF_011064425.1 Rattus rattus
TAAATGCTATCTTAAAAGGACAAATGGATGCAGGATAGTAAATTGCCAAACTCTGTCAAGATAGGATAAGCAAGTCCTTCATAATTCTTGCTTTATATAAGATCTGTCAGATATTCTGGGCCAGAAGGTTGAAGATAGATGTGCAACCTTATAGAAAATTGGAGACTGCCCAAATATTCAGCTATCTTTATTTTATTTTATTTTTTTTTGGAAGCTGAATTCCAGCCCTTCATACATATTCAGGCAATATTTTTTTTTTTAGTGTTTATTGATCAGATTATATTAAATGACAAGAATGACACTGTAGATATTAGTCTTTACATAAGCATAAACAAAGTATGGTATCATTCATTCCCACTGTTTTGTGGCCCACTTTTATTACAAAAAAGAGAACATATTACATCAAAATTTCTTCTATATTATAAACATATAATACTGGAAATACAAATATCACTGCAATTTATTTATTTTCCTTGTTCTCAGTAGGATAATAGCATTATTTTATTGTAACTGGAAAGGTCGACAAAGACGTTTATTATAAATTAAGTTATAATGATGAGAAGTAGCCAGAGTATATCATATTCCTTTCTAAATAGAAGGTAGGTGAATGATTCTTGGGTAGTGGAGCAAATCCTTAATTTCTACACTAAGTACTTGGCACAAGTGTATACCTGCACATTTGAAGTAAGTATAGTCTGCAGCAAAGTATCTTATAAAACACTCAGAAAAGATTGATGAAGCTAAGAAGTGCATGCTGACAGGAGACTAATATAGCTGTCTCCTGAGAGGCACATCCAGTGCATGTCAAATGCAGAGATGAATGCCAGCAGCTAACAATTGAACTGAGAACAGGATCCCAGTTAGAGGAATAGAGAAAGGATAGAAAGGGCTGAAGAGGCTTGCAACCCCATAAGAGCAATAATGCCAACCAACCAAAGTTCCCAGGGACCAAACCACATTGCCCCAGTTGCGTATATAGTAGAGAATGGCCACATTAGGCACCAATGGAAAGAGAAGCCCTTGTTCCTGCCATGGCTGGACCCCCCAATGTAGGAGAATATAGGGAGCCAATGAGAGGGATGGATGGGAAGGGGAACACCCTTATAGAAGAAGAAGAGGTGAACTTATGTCCAGGAAAAGAGGAAAGGGAATAACATTTGAAATGCAAATAAAAAAAGAACCAATAAAGGAAAAAATTAAAATTAATTATAGTTGGATAAAGTTTGATGTGGGAAATAGGTAAGAATTTATATTAAAAAACAACTGTAAAAATAATAAAACACTCAGATATATTGCCCTCTTATGATGTAAGTAATCCTTGCTCAAATACATACAAATGTATGCATAGACATGTATGATTAACAAAATACAAGTTTGATATTTGAGCTTATATATTTAGAAAAGATTTTCTTTCACCAAAAGATTGAAGTAAAAAATTAGCCAGATGAGGGTATACAGATAGGATATGTTAAGAAAATTGGCGACTGATTATAAATGATTGTAAGTACATGAAACAAATGTTGCTGCAGAAAGCTATCATGTACTGATAAATAAATCATGCTTTTAGCTCCTAACCAATTTAACTAAACTCACAAGAAAATATCATGAACTCAATAGCTCTCATAACACACATATTTTTTATATTGCTTAATAATTTCAAAATGAAGACATGATCAGAATTGCTGTTTTGTCCATATCTTTTGTTTTCTCTTTACTTTCTAATCAAGCACTCAAAAGCAAAGATGGAAATCCTCTCTGTAAAAGAGATAAATACCATATCTTATTTATGAGAGACACACTGACATGAACTTTTAAAGTGTTTGCTATTTTCTAGGTTATCATGTCAACCCAATCTCACAATGAAAGTCATTTGTTTCCATCTTTAAAGGTCAGATAAAGAAAGATCGAGTTCAGAATAGTGCTTCAATTGAGTATAATTTATCGTGTATAGACATCTGTCCATAATGAAAACTGTGCTCTTTTACAGAAAAACAACTAAAACCAACAAATATGTCTTGGCATTAGCCTTTTCTTTCTTTTTTTTTTTTAGATGAACATTTTTTTTTTATTAACTTGAATATTTCTTATATACATTTCGAGTGTTATTCCCTTTCCCGGTTTCCGGGCAAACATCCCCCTCCCCCCTCCCCTTCCTTATGGGTGTTCCCCTCCCCACCCTCCCCCCATTGCCGCCCTCCCCCCAAAAGTCTAGTTCACTGGGGGTTCAGTATTAGCAGGACCCAGGGCTTCCCCTTCCACTGGTGCTCTTACTAGGATATTCATTGCTACCTATGAGGTCAGAGTCCAGGGTCAGTCCATGTATAGTCTTTGGGTAGTGGCTTAGTCCCTGGAAGCTCTGGTTGCTTGGCATTGTTGTACACATGGGGTCTCGAGCCCCTTCAAACTCTTCCAGTTCTTTCTCTGATTCCTTCAACGGGGGTCCTATTCTCAGTTCAGTGGTTTGCTGCTGACATTCGCCTCTGTATTTGCTGTATTCTGGCTGTGTCTCTCAGGATCGATCTACACTTCTGCACTTCTTTGCTTCATCCATCTTGTCTAATTGGGTGGCTGTATATATATGGGCCACATGTGGGGCAGGCTCT
>NW_022652131.1:0-2617 GCF_011064425.1 Rattus rattus
TGATAGCAAAGCACTTGGGACTTGATCAGTTGGGGATGGTGGGGCTGGGGGTGGGAACAGGGGTAGGGGTGGGGACGGGGGCGGGGATGAGGACGGAGGTGGCTTGGGAGTGGGAGGGGAGATGGGGACGGGGGCGGGGGTTTAGTATTTCATAGGGATTGGTTGGAGTGATACAGAGAAAGTCCACCCCAGGAACCCTGAGTTAACTCACACAAATACTTTGCATAGTAACTGTGGCCTCAGTTCCTAACTGAAGATGTTTAAAGGACTGTCACAGGGAAACAAACAGCAAGGTTTTCCTTTCTCTAAGATAAGGTCTCAGTGTGTACCCCAGACTGGCTTGGAGCTCATGATCCTCCCACTTCCTACACTTGGGGATCACAGACACGCACCCCGCCTGGCTTCAGTGCTCTATTTAAGAAGGGAGAAAAAACTTGAAGTAGGGCTGTCCAACCTTTGAAAAACCACAACATGACAGTGTGGTCTGCAAATGTCTTGTCCCCATTCAGAACCTTTCTGGGAACATGACACTCAAGGGTGCTGGCAAGTTGGATAAACTTCGATGTCCCTAATAAAGTGTAGAATTGGAACAAGGTTTAGAAATTTTTGGAATAAAAGATGAAAACTGCCACAGAATGGGAAAAGAAAGATACTTGCGGTCTACAAGATGACCTGTACTATTAACTACAGGTTAATAGTAATAATATATAAAAAACGTCTATACACAGACAAGGAGCAAAGCTAAAGAAAAGTATCTCCTCCTCAGTAGCTGAATAGTTGCTTTTGTATCTGTATTTAATGTGTGTGCATATGTATGTGTGAATATGTATGTATGTATGTATGTGTGTGTGTACGTGCGTATGTGTGTATATGTGTGTATGTATGATGCATGTATGTATGTGTGTACGTGTGTATGTGTGTATATGTGTGTATGTATGTGTATGTATGTATATATGTGTGCATGTGTGTATATGTGTGTATGTGTGTACGTGTGTGTATATGTATGTATGTGTGTATGTGTATGTGTATGTATGTGTATGTGTGTGTGCATGTGTGATGTATGTATGTATGTGTGTATGTGTGTGTATGTGTGTATATATGTGTGTATGTGTATATGTGTGTGTGTGGTGTGTGTGTATGTGTGTGTAGTGTGTGTGTGTATATGTGTGTATGTGTGTGTGTGTGTGTATATGTGTGTATGTGTGTGTGTATGTGTGTATGTGTGTGTGTGTGTGTGTGTATATGTATGTGTGTGTATATATGTGTGTGAGTATGGATGTGTGTGTGTATGTGTGTGTGTATGTGTATGTGTGTGTATGTGTGAGTATGGATGTGAGTATGTGTGTGTATATCTGTGTATATGTGTGTGTAGGTGTGTATATATATGTGTGTGTATATGTGTGTGTATATGTGTGTGTGCGTGCGCGTAAGTTCTAGTCTGAATGGCAGGCTAAGCTCAACCTCTAAATTCTGCTCCAGTTTTAACTCCATCCTACTGTTTCTGCCTTTCTCCACTGTATTCACTTGCACCTAGTTGTAGATGGAATTATGAGAAGAAAGTAAACTTTAAACTTTGTATAAGACCTCTGTGTTCTCACACCTTTCCTCTCCTTTTATATCCCATCTCGTGACTTCACCTTACTAGTTTATCTATGGCCTTATGAACCCTAAGGAACTGACAAGAGATCCTATATAAACCTGACGTCACGTGCGGCGTGCTTATGTGCGATGCGATGCCTTTAATCCCAGAGCTTGGGAGGCAGAGGCAGGCTGGTCTCTGTGAGTTTCATACCAGCCTGGTCTACATAGCAAATTTCAGGCCAGGAGAAGCTGTAGAGCGAGACTCTGTCTCAAAACAAAACAAAACAAAAACCTGACCTCACCTGAGGATGGGGAGGAGCCAGGCTCTTCTGTGGTGAGGTAGATTAGCTCTTTAGAAATGCTGTTGTATTTTTGAGGGGCTCTGGGGACCATCTGAAGTGTTAAGACGGCCATGTTTGCGGTGCCTTAGATACACAGCTGTACGTGCTAAGAAGACCTTACTTCAGAAAGATGGAAAACCAGGACGCCCTGCTCTGCATCTCTGAGGGTGTTCCAGAGCCCACTGTGGAGTGGGTGGTCTGCAGTTCCCACAGGGACAGGTAAGACATGCCTCAGGGTGACCGTGACCAGCGTTCCTGTCAGAACGTCAGCTGTTTTCTACAGGCATTGACTTCACACTGTATGTGAAATCTGATTTTTGTTTTCCCCTTCATTTCAACGGAATCACTGCTTGGAATTCATGGTGAGGAATGGGTGGTTTTCGGCAAGAGATCCTTTGAGAGCCCTTGGGGTAGCTGAAGGACTCTCACAGTCATTGCACGGCTGAAAAGACTGAACTGTGGGGTTGTTGGGTTCCAGAGCCTCAGGGAGGAGTTGGGGGGGCGTCGTAATGTCCTTATGATAAGAAGTTTCTTATGAGTAAATGTTTCACTTGTGATCACTCTGTTTCCTCTCAAGAGGCCGTTTATAGAATTGTTAAGGAGCTGGAATCCAGAGTCTGAGACCTTTGAACCCTTGTTTGTGTACCAGGCTGTGTGGCCTCAGACAAGTTAGTTAAGCTCTCTGTTACTTCATC
>NW_022652132.1:0-2602 GCF_011064425.1 Rattus rattus
CTCTTAACACAATAGGAGCCTCATACACAGTACTTAAAAACAGACAGGAAAAGAAAGAACTATTGAAATATCTCCAAAATCACATTCATCTCATTGCTCCTATAAGAACAAACTAGACTACCTTTACCTCAGACTCTTCTCAAATTTTGTCCCTACAGTTCTTTCAGACAGGAACAATTCTGGGTCAGAGATTTTGACTATGGGATGGCAATCCCATCTCTCTACTTGATGCCCTGTCTTTCTATTGGAGGTGGACTCTACAAGTTCCTTCTCCCCGGTGTTGGGCATTTCCTCTAAGGTCTCTCCCTTTGAGTCCTAAGCATCTCACACCTCCCAGGTCTCTGGTACAATCTAGAGGTTCCCCCTACCTCACATCTCCAGAGGCTGCATATGTCCATTCATTCTGCCGGCCCTCAGGGCTTCAGTCCTTTTCCCCCATCCCAATACCTGATCATATTACCTTTCCCCCTCCCTGACCCCTCTCCCACCTAGGTCCCTCCTTCCCACCTCTGCCTTCCATGATTACTTTCTTCTTCTTTCCAAGTGAATTGATATGTCCTCACTTGGGCCCTTGAGCTTGATAACCTTTTTGAGTGCTGTGGACTATATCCTGGGTACTCTGTATTTTTTGGGCTAATATTCACTTAGTGAGTCCAAACCATACATGTCCTTTTGGGTCTGAGTTACCTCATTCAGGATGATATTTTCTAGTTCCATCCATTTGCCTGCAAAACTCATGATGTCCTTCTCTTTCCTAATACCTGAATAGAATTCCATTATGTAAATGAACCACATTTTCTCTAGCCATTCTTCCACTGTGGGCATCTGGGTTGCTGTCAGCTTCTATCTATCACAAATAAGGCTGTATGGACCTAATGGAGCCTGTGCCCTTTGGGCATCTTTTGGGTATATGCTCAAGAGTCTTGGGTCTTCAGGTAGATCTATTTCCAATTTTCTGAGTGGTTGTACCAGTTTGCAATCCCACCAAAAATGGAAGAGTGATCCTCTTTCTCTACCTCTTCACCAACATCTGTTGTCACCTGAGTTTTTGATCTTAACCACTCTGATTGGTGTAAGGTGGAATCTCAGGGTTGTTTTGATTTGCATTTCCCTGATCACAAAGGACTTTGAACATTTCTTTTGGTGCTTTTCAGCCATCCGAGATTCTTCTGATGTGAATTCTTTGCTTAGTTCTATATCCCAATATTTGATTGGGTTGTTTGGCTTTTTGGAAGTTAGTTTCTTGAATTCTTTACATATCTTGGCTATTAGCCTTCTATCAGATGTGGAGTTAGTGAAATTTTTTTTCCCCAATCTGTAGTTTTGTCCATTGACTATGTCCTTTGCCTTAAAGAAGCTTTTTCAGTTTCATGAGGTCCCATTTATCACTTCCTGATCTTAGAGCATGGGCCACTGAAGTTCTGTTTAGGAAATTTCCCCAACCCCTTGCCATGTCAATGAGTTCAAGGCTCTTTCCCACTTTCTCTTCTATTATATTCAGTGTCTCTGGTTTTATGCTGAGGTTCTTGATCCACTTGACTTGAGCTTTGGGCAAGGTGAAAACTATGGATCTGGTTTCTTTCTTTCTTTCTTCCTTCCTTTCTTTCTTTCTTCCCTCCCTCCCTCCCTCCCTCCCTCCCTCCCTCTCTCTGTCTCTCTCTCTGTCTCTCTGTCTCTCTGTCTCTCTCTCTCTCTCTCTCTCTCTCTCTCTCTCTCTCTTTCTTTCTTACATACGACTGCCAGTTAAACCAGCACCATTTATTGAAGATGCTTTTTTTCAATCGTATATTTTTGGCTACTTGTTCATAAGTTTGTGGGTTTATTTCTGGTTCTTCCATTGTATTCCCTTGACAACCTGTCTGTCTCTGTACCAATACCATGCAGTTTTATCACTATTCATCTGCAGTATAGGTTGAAGTTAGGGAGAGTAATTCCCCCAGTTCTTTTATTGTTAAGAATTGTTTTCACTATCCTGAGTTTTTAATTTTAATCTTTTAATATTATATTTTTAATGTTTTTATTTTTGAGAGATTTATAACACATATTGTACCCCTATTGCACCACCATGAAATGGAATACAAGTTATTTTATTCTTGTTGTAGCAAATAGGGTTCATAGCTAGGTGAGGTTTGATGATTACTTTTCTCTTCCAGTTGTGTCTTCCCATACTATAAATGCTAATCAATAGGGATCAAGCTTCCAATTGAGTATTAGCATGACTTTTTCATAGTCTGTGACATGTATGTGATATCTTCAGCAACATGGTCTTACCATCAACTTTTGGGTGGCAACTGATAGCAGTGCCAATAGTATACAATGTTTGGAGGAATCTAATTGAACTTTTTGGCCAATGACTCAAAAGATATAAAACATTCCTGGAACAACGGGTTTTTATTGGGCAGCATGTGATAACTAGTTGGGAGTACTGTCTTCTTCATTACATGGTAATTCTATATAAATTCTTCTTATATAGGTTTATATTTTAGGAAGCTTCTATAGCAGTACAATTCCATATGTTTTTTTTTTTGCAAGCATTTTTTTTTTATTAACTTGAATATTTCTTATATACATTTCGAGTGTTATTCCCTTTCCCGGTTTCCGG
>NW_022652133.1:0-2594 GCF_011064425.1 Rattus rattus
TACCAGGGCCCCTCCTTCCCCTAAGCAGCCTAGGAGGAGGCAGAGGACAGAGCAACCTATGAGAAGGAATGAGGTTGACGTCATGGGGTCACTCAGTTGAACAGATGGCAGGCAGATATTGGTTTTAACTCACACATGGTTGAGTAAATAATGTTTAAGTTTTGCTCGCCAGCCTGGGGAGCCAAGCAGATCGCGCGGGGTAGAGGTACGGCCACCTCCTGCCCGCTTCATCTGCTCTTCCCGGGGTTTTCATTTCCTACCCTGTTTGTGCTTTAGAGCACGGCTGGCTGGTCAGGAAGCCGGTGCCCTTGGAGGCAGGAGTGTGTGCAGAAAGCGGGGGGAGGGGGTGAGTGGGGAGCAGGCCAGCACTGTAGTGTAATATTGCAGTGTGTGCCTGGGTGGCATCTGCCAGGCAAAATCACTGTCAAGGCCCCGTGCCTAGGGCACTGGTGGAATTTCAATCCTTCATAACGAAAAGTCTCCTAACGCAACACACCCCTTGGTCTTCCCCATCAATAAGATTGTTTATGGGTCGGTCCACTGATCAAAGTCCCGGGTCTGATGAGGCTTCCAGACTGAGCTCGATCCTGACTCAGCTCCTCACTGGCGCTAGGGACTTACTTACCTAAAGGCCCTGGAGCCTCGGTTTCCCCATGGATATAATAAAGAAGTTGGCACTGGCCTTACTTTCTTCACAGGGAAGGCATGAGTCAGGGCTGGGGCTGGGGAGAAAGAATAGTGAAAAAGCTCGTGGCAGACCAAGAGGACGAGGATACTCTGCTGTGGGAGAGATGAACCGCTCAGAGGTGGTTTCCCATCTCTGGTTGACTAGCCCTCCAGATACAGAAAGAATCAGGGTTCAGGAGCCACGTCAGGGAGCTCTGATTTGAGGGAACGGAGAAGAGATCACAATTACGGGAGTGCCTGAGGTAGGGGCAAGAGTAGGCTCTGCTGTGACCCTGTTTTTCTTTGTCTACTTTGTCCGGATACGAAGCTGGATCGGTGTCCTTTGGGTCTCTGCTTCTTGGTACGTCAAATGGGCATTGTAACAGCTACTTCTCTGGGATGCAGTGGTAATAAATTAAATACAGGATCTGGCTGCTTGGCTCACCACAAAGAACCCAACATGGACTACTGTCATAGTTAACAAGTGCCACACCATAGCTCTCCCAAGATGCTGGCAGAACACAAAATGACCCATCCCAGACTCAGGGCAAGGGCAGGGAGAGTTCTGGCTGAACCTTGAAGAGGTTAACAAACAACTTAGAGAAAGCAAATCAATGCTGTAAGCACATATGGAACACACATGGATTAAGAAGTGCCAAGCAGGTGGGGCGCCATGTTTATACCTGCCTTCATACCTGTCCTCCCTGGGAGCCTCAGGCTATCGATGGCAAAGGCCTCGTAGGCTCTGCCAATAGCCACCATGGCCCCGCCCGAGAACAGCTGTGGCTCTAGCTTGGGAACAAATCCATGTGACTGCACTCCCACAAAGTCCGCCTTCGAGCGCTGAATAATTTCCACAAAATAGGACTTTTCTCCTTTTCAATGTAGAAGCCATTCTGACCTCTTGGCTCATATAGAATTAGAAAGCAGGCAGTATTTGGTCTCAGGCAATGGCTGACCATTGTAGAGTAGCAGTAGGGAAGTGATGGCTCCTACCCAGACAGTCTCTGATGGAGCAGGACATAACCCAGAACACACAGACTTAGGTACAGTGACAGGGGTACTCAGTGAGGAGGTAAGCTAGGACTTGAAATCAGCACATACAGATAAAAGTTAATATTCCAAAGCCTACACAAACCGAGGATTCACTCGAAGGTGGACTGAAGCTTAGGCACGGTGAGAACAGATAGACAGCCCATGGGTCTAAAGCTGATGCTTGATAGAGGGGAAGAATTGTCTGGAAGAGAGAAGACACATCCAGAAGCAGGCATAGGAGGCTTGGCTTCACGTGAGCCTACAAGTGATTAATTCACTGTCTGTGGAACTGGCCTTGGTTTGATGGAAGGGAAATATTTGAAAAGGGATTCACTATGTAAATACCTTTTGTGATTCCTTTTAACATGGAGGGACAAAAGGAGGGACTGCATCAATGCCTGTTGAAATGCCAACTCCTAGGCACTATTATCTCCTGAGTGTAATGAGTCTCTGTCTCGTCAAAGGACAGAGTAGGAGCGTCTCTGGCATGGAATTCCATGCACCGTGCATGCTTTCTCCCATGCTTGTAGGTGTTTCCTAGTCACTAGGCAACCACGCTCCCCTTCCCCACTCTTCTCCTAACATCTGCCTTCGGGGGATGTCACTAAACAGAGTCTTGGAGGAGATTTAATTAAAACATAAACGTCTGAGTGGGGAGTCTCACAGTCGACACTGTCAGGACAGGGGCAGCATGGACTCTGGCGCCTTCGCTGTGGGTCACCTCACTGACCAGCTGCTTTGGTGGGGGTGAGAATTCAATGGGACAAATTTGTACAAGGCTAGGTGTGATATGGAAACTGAGGCAGGCAAAGCTAGAGTTCAATACCAACCTGAGCTATATAGCAAGAACTTTACGCACACATACACACACACACACACACACACACACACAC
>NW_022652134.1:0-2692 GCF_011064425.1 Rattus rattus
TTTTGACTGCATGGCTCAAAGTGGCTAGGTGACTCTGGGCTGTTTGGCCAGATTCACCCCAAGAGGACTGCCATAAAGTCTTGAGATTGTTGGACAGAGGCCTCTCCATGAATTTACGCACAGGAAGGTAACATTCAAGGGATGCCTCAGCTCGAGCAGATACCAGTTCTCCTCTGAGTCAACACCGGTGTCTACCTCATCCCTTTCACCGCCAGACCTTTGCCTCCTGCTAACTGCCTATACCTCGCCCCATCCATCCTGTGTTTCTAAAGGACCTCCCCTACCTGAAAGCCTTAAAAGCTGTAACGTTCACCTAATAAAACGAGACCTTGACAACAGAATTTTGCTTGGTCTCCTTCTTCTCTTCACCCTTATTTGGCCCACAGGTAGAAAGCCTCTTCAGGACCCTGAATAACTGGGTCCCCGCTGGCAGAGATACTAGATGTTCTAGCCAACATGTAGCACTCAAAGAAGAAAAGTGTCCCTGGACCCCCAATCTCCTGCATAAACAAGCCCTTTAAACGAATTTCCTCTAATGAGAGACCAGCAAGGATGGGACCCACAGGACCTCGGCCAGTGCTCAGTGTCAGTCATTGCTCTGTGAAACAGCGCTGCTCCTCCTCCGACACTCTGAATGACAGTCTTGTCTCCCGCTCAGACGATGAGCAGAGACTGGCTCATCAGTAGAGATTGTGAGCTGAGCGGGTGCTGGCTGTGCTGTGGACATAAACCAAGGAGGACAGAGAATTCAAAGGGTTATCAACAAGAACCAGGCCTGCCCCTTCATCAAACACATCCGTACTCACAGGCTTGTGAGTGGACCCTACTCACAGGAAAGCGAGGAAACCGTAGAGAGCCACAGCCGGGACGTCCTATGTCAGGAAAGAGTCTTAGGTCAGGGTCAGTTCCCTGGGCACAGCCCTTGGGATAGCAAGTAGCATCTGAATAAGTGCTGTCTGTCTTCTTTCTCCCCCTCTGTCTACCCTTAATTCCTGCTGCTGTGCAAGGCAGGCATGTTGCAACTTTAAGCTGTTCTTCCAATGATAAAAAAAAACACAGGAAAAGGAACTCACCGAGCTGTGGGAAAACACAAAATAGAACTCACTATGAGGTTGGCTCTTACCAGATCAGAGGCCTGGATATGTGGAGAGAATGCTGAAGTGCTGATCCCGAGCTTGACCATGAGAAGAATGAATCCCACGGTGGTACATGCCTCCAGAGGGTTGCACAGATTAAGAGGCAATGTATGAAAACCACCAGGTGGGGTTGGGGATTTAGCTCAGTTGTAGAGCGCTTGCCTAGGAAGCCCAAGGCTCTGGGTTCAGTCCCCAGCTCCGAAAAAAAGAACCCCCCCCAAAAAAAGAAAGAAAACCACCAGGTGCACACGGTAGGAACTCAGTTAACACTAACCAGACGCTCCATATAGGGAATACTATAGGAAGAAGCGTGTCCATGTGTGCGCGTGTGTACATATACGTGTGTCTGTGTGTGTGACCTGTCACTCCAGCAGTCAGACAATGTTGTCCAGAGACCGGCAACAAAGGGATGTCGTCAAGTCTCGGAGTGTGCATTCTCCCTTCCTGAGCTCATAGCATCACTCAAGTTCATACTCGTGATCATGAAGAAGCAATTTCCCCCTGGTGTGGGGCATGCAGGTTTGAGACTCAGGGCAATGCCTGAAAGACGTGAAACTGGTTGCTTGTGTACCCCCCAGCTCTGGCAAGAGGAGAAACATGGCTTCCAGGCACTGACTCCGGTGCTGGGTTCAGACCGAGTTAGTGTGGCCTGTAGCTACCCAGCAAGGAAGAGGGGCTCTTGGGTGAGGGCAGTGGACAGGTGAATGATCAGCTTCTAGCAGTCCCCACCCCCCTCCTGTGCACCGTAGGTAAAAAACAATCCCTCCCCAGAGACCCAAGGCTGCTGCTGGCAGAGGCAGACCTCGAGTAAAGCATCAACGCTCAGGTTTCTCCTCTCAATGGCTCCTTTCAGAGGTACAGAGGTGAAAGGTTTATGGGTGGGATCACTCAGCTTCCTGGAGGAGCTAGGGTGGCCCTGGCCTCTGTTAGCACAGCTTCCCTCTCTGTGCCTGACACCTCAGCCCCCCCATGGCAGCCCATCCAGAGAGCTCCAGTCTGGGCTCTGGGAAATGGCTCCTCCCCTCAGTTTCATGTCTTTCAGGCATTGCCCTGAGTTGGTTCATGGAGAAAGAAGGTGATCCTGAAGGGGCTGCTTTTCCACACTGTAGCCATAGCTGAGCCTGTGTGCACCCCACCTTTCAGAGCTTTCAAAGCTTGCTCAGAGAGGTTGAATTGCAGCAAAGACACAGCGTGGTAAGGTTTGGGCATGACCTAAGTGCATTTCTTAAAGGCCCATGTACTGGGAGCTTGGTCTCCAGTGTGGTTGTGTTGAGCTGTGGATCTTTTCAAAGGTGCATCCTGGTTCAGGTTAGTTAGGTCACTGGCGGCCCCTCAGGATTAATACTGGTTCTCAAGGAGCTATTTCTCTCAGGAGTGGATTGTTATTACAGAAACGGGGCCACCTCACCTGGCCTACATAGCCAGGTTTTACTCTCTGTATAGTCACCAGGCTGAAACTCTGTGAGGGCCCTCACTAGTCCCTCACCATGTTGCTTGGGCACCAGAATCTCAGGCCACACGATAAACCTCAGTACTTTATAAAGTACGCTGCCTCA
>NW_022652135.1:0-2591 GCF_011064425.1 Rattus rattus
GAATACAGCAAATACAGAGGCGTATGCCAGCAGGAAACCACTGAACTGAGAACAGGACCCCCGTTGAAGGAATCAGAGAAAGAACTGGAAGAGCTTGAAGGAGCTCGAGACCCCATATGTACAGCAATGCCAACCAAACAGAGCTTCCAGGGACTAAGCCACTACCCAAAGACTATACATGGACTGACCCTGGACTCTGCCCTCATAGGTAGCAATGAATATCCTAGTAAGAGCACCAGTGGAAGGGGAAGCCCTGGGTCCTGCTAAGACTGAACCCCCAGTGAACTAGACTGTTGGGGAGAGGGAAGCAAGGGGGGGAGGGTTGGGAGGGGAACACCCATAAGGAAGGGGAGGGGGGAGGGGAATGTTTGCCCGGAAACCGGGAAAGGGAATAACACTCGAAATGTATATAAGAAATACTCAAGTTAATAATAATAAAAAAATAAAATAAAATAAAATAAAAGAGAAGGATTCATGAAGGGTGAAAGATGGCAATAATCAGAGTTAATTTATATTTATATTAATATATACATACGTATAAAATTGTCAATGAGCAGATTCAATAAAAATTATAATAAAAAAAAAAGACAGAGGTTCTTAAATTTCATGAAGCCCAGTTTTCATTTTCTTTCTTTTATATATGGCGGTTTTGTGCCACGACTGAGCAATGTTTGCTTAAGCCACGTTAAGACTTTTTCTTATAGACACTTTATAGCTATATTTTTGTTTAATTCTATAACACATTTCGAGTTATTCTTAATGTGAGACAAGGCTATAAAATTATTTTTACTATTGCAAAGTTTATTGTCTCTGTTGTGCTGCTGTAATAGCTTTGGGTATGCGTGTGTGATTTTCTCTTTCAGAATATTTTGTCCATTTTATTACATATTTATTTATATGAGTACTTGTGTGTGTGTGGAGGGGTGGAGGTCAGAGGACAGCATGAGGGAGTCAGTTCTTTCTCTCCACAATCTGGAAGCAATGGGATGAACACAGGCTATCAGATTTGGCAGCAAAAGCCCTTTCCACTGATCTGTCTTATCAGCTCTGGACATTTTATCCTGCAAGTCCATCCAAATAGCAATACCAGACTCTTGATTACTGGAGGTTTAAAGTGTGCACCTGTTAGCACTACTCATCCAATGTGTTTGTGTGTTTTAAGACTGATTTATCAGCTGGGAATAGTGGTGCACACCTTTAATCCCAGCAATCGTGAGGCAGAGGCAGGTACATTTCTGTGAGTTTGGGGTCAGTGTGGTCTACAAAGTGACTTTAAGGACAGACAGAGCTTATGAACAAAAAAAAATCTCAAAAAAACAAAAAAAATTTTGATTTGTGTACATCAGGTTATTGAACAATCATAGCAATTGTAACATCAACTAGTATATTTAAATATATAGTATATTTAAATATATTTGTCTATTCCAAATCTTTGTATCTGTCTGGAGTTTAAATTTTATTCTATGACCTCTGTCTGACTTTCCTCAGCAAGTTGCTTTGGTCATGGTATTTCATCATAGTGGTATTGAAAGAACCGCAGAGTGGGGAGACCCTCATTCAAGTCTCGGGATGATGCAACCCCCTAAGAACTCACAAGAGACCGATCTTGATGCAATCAACGAGAGTTTTATTGATAGGGATGACAGAAACCAGTGCACTGGGGTCAAGATTCGTATCCCATGCAGGGGTAGAGGAGTTTGACCTCAAATGGTTGGAAGAAAGGGTATTTAAAGGAAAAACCATAACGAATCCCAAGGAAGAACCTCCTGTTTCTCATGATTATTCTTTAAGATTTTAATCTTACTTTATGGTTAACCAGTTCCTGCTACCATAGTCAACTGCTATTATGGTCAGCTGCTATTATGGTTATCTAGTTTCTGGAACAAAGTGGCTGAACCAGCTGGTGCAATTACTCTTTTTGTGATCAGCTAGTTTCTGGAACAGGCAGTTCCAGGGCCCGTTTTGGCTTCAACTTTTTGTCTAGGGGGCAATTTTAAACTTTTTCCTTTCAGTATAAACCTTAACTAAGACAGTATGCGTCATTTTTAAAATTAGTTTTGGCTGGTAAATTTTCCCCAAAATAGGAGTTAAAATTTTAGAAACAATTCCTTTCTTATTGTAACTATTTTATGTCCTTCAGGCATTAGAATTTTACTATTAGAAGAAGGGTCCATTTATTTGTTTGTTTGTTGTTTGTTTGTTTTTGCCATTGTTCTCTAGAGACAGTAAGTTATGGGGCGACATCTGACACTTTCTGGTCTTGATATTATGCATTTTATATAGAACCTGAACCATGTGTGGCTTGTGCTTCACTCCTCTCTGTTGCTGGGAGAAAACCTTTGTCAGCACTAAGAGGGGGCTCTGGTTAATGAGATCCTCTAGCCCAGCTCTTAGGGAAGTCCTGTGCCTGTGTAGCTGACTTCTGAACCTCAAGTGTTCCTGTTATGGCTTGGTTAGCATACAAAGAACTGTCTCACTGTACCTCACCTACACATGCAGCCTACAGTTTCTTCTATTATGTGTCTCTCCCAGCCATCCTCCTCCTCTTTCACTTTCATGCCCACAAGAGAACCCCTTTCTGCTTTCATTGT
>NW_022652136.1:0-2583 GCF_011064425.1 Rattus rattus
AAGCTCTGGTTGCTTGGCATTGTTGTATATATGGGGTCTCGAGCCCCTTCAAGCTCTTCCAGTTCTTTCTCTGATTCCTTCAACGGGGGTCCTATTCTCAGTTCAGTGGTTTGCTGCTGGCATTCGCCTCTGTATTTGCTGTATTCTGGCTGTGTCTCTCAGGAGCGATCTACACTTCTGCACTTCTTTGCTTCATCCAGCTTGTCTAATTGGGTGGCTATATATATATGGGCCACATGTGGGGCAGGCTCTGAATGGGTGTCCCTTCAGTCTCTGTTTTAATCTTTGCCTCTCTCTTCCCTGCCAAGGGTATTCTTGTTCCCCTTTTAAAGAAGGAGTGAAGCATTCACATTTTGATCATCCGTCTTGAATTTCATTTGTTCTAGGCATCGAGGGTAATTCAAGCATTTGGGCTAATAGCCACTTATCAATGAGTGCATACCATGTATGTCTTTCTGTGATTGGGTTAGCTCACTCAGGATGATATTTTCCAGTTCCAACCATTTGCCTACGAATTTCATAAAGTCGTTGTTTTTGATAGCTGAGTAATATTCCAATGTGTATGGATGTTTCCTTAAAGGAACGATTACATCATCCCACCAAGGAACTGGCCTTAAAGCAGAGGTCACTCAAGGGTACAAACTCAATTCATTAGAAATTTGAAATGACTGTGATCCTGGGTAAAAGCTGTTTTAAGACCCAATGACATTGTGTGTGTGTGTGTGTGTGTGTGTGTGTGTGTAAAAGGATGCTTACTAGCTCAGACATGCATACAGAGGTCAGAGATTGCCATTAAATGTCCTCTATCTCTCTTGTGTTCTGAAGCAGGGTCTCTTCCTGAGCTTACCGTCTCCTCTAGACTGGCTGGCCCCCAGCCCAGTGATCTGTGTGTTTGCATGGCCCCAGTGCTGCAGTTACAGATGTGAGATTTGCATCTGGCTTTTTCCATTACAGCCAGAGATCTGAACCCAGGTTTTCTTGTTTGCACAGCAAGCATAATATAAGTCATCTCTCAAGCCCTATCTGCCAGGATAAAACCGTATGGTCCAGTGTTTCTCAGCTTGAGCACCTCTTCCTACAAAGGGGATATTTCCCAAAGTGTAAAAACATTTTTGGTTGTCACAATTCAAATAGCCCAGCTGATAAGCTATGGACATCTAGCAGGCCAAGAATGGTACTCTAAAAACTATAATACACAGGGCACTCCCACAACAACAAAATTTCCATTTCCAGGGGTCCATAATAGCAAGGTTGAAAGATCTGACCGTGACAAGAATGGGTTGTGGCTGTCTCATTAATTCTTTAATTTGCATATTTAATTAGCACTTGACTATGAAGAGGCCAATAGGTATCAGGAAACATTTTGCTAGCAGTATAAACTGAGCGATGAA
This sequence comes from Rattus rattus, assembly GCF_011064425.1. Classification (NCBI taxonomy): domain Eukaryota; kingdom Metazoa; phylum Chordata; class Mammalia; order Rodentia; family Muridae; genus Rattus; species Rattus rattus. The sequence goes on from NW_022652136.1 coordinate 1,392, forward strand.
GTCCACATGCCTGTTCCCATGGAGATAATAATGTGGTGAGATACATCAACAATAAATGCATATATACATAAGACCACTGAGAAAATAATATTGCCACAAAACAAAAATTAAAAAGGAGTGAATTTATGCTAGGATTTGGGCCACATTAGCTAGGAGGCCACAGGAGGTCTCCCTGATAGTCAGCATTTGTTCTGAGATCTGAACAAATGTGTGTGTGTGTGTGTGTGTGTGTGTGTGTGTGTGTATGTGTGTGTGTTGGGGAGAAACCAAAATATCGGGAAAAGAATGAGTAGGAGAAAGAGTAGGAGAAAAGGTTAGAGTACTTTGCCTGTTGTTAGCAAATCAGTTTTGGAAAATGTCAGGTGGTAAATATTTTCAGCTTTGTGGCTTATACAGGTCTCTCTCAACTACTCAATCCTCCCCTTGTCTTGCACAAGCAGCCACACATGCTATACAGACATGGATCTCCAATAAAATGTTTTTATAAAGTCGGACTATTTGTTCGACGTCTAGTGCAAGATCTTGTAGGACCCAAGAAAGGATTTGAATTTTAAATGCCTATGGACAATTTTAAACAGGGGAATTAATAATATTTTCAGACTGTCCTTTCAAAGAATAATGTAGCCATTGTCTTGGTGGCCTTAGGCTCCTCATTTCATCTCTCTGAACCAGAATTTCCTGATGTTTAAAATAGAATTGGCCAGTCCTCCTAGATTGATGTTAGGCTGGGGCGACACAGATGGAGCGAACGAAGTGTAGTTTGCAAATGTGAGTTATCGTGACTGTTAAAAGTGTTCCCATCTGTGGAGGCCCCGAGCCCTCCCATGTATCGCTACAGCGTTCTAGTATGAGTGATGGCGCCGATTCATAGCAGGAGGAACTTCCTCAAACTCAGGAGGTAAAATTACTCACTTGCCATCACATAAGGAAAAGCAGTTGTGTTTGGGTTCCCGCCCGCCCTCCTGCGTATTTTCAGCTCAAATATAGACTTCGTGCTCGACGCCTCATGGGGGCTGCTTCTCCCCTGGTAAGCCCACAAGCTTTATTTTCTCTACAGAGGACTCACTTCTCCATGAGCGAAGAGATTTTCTTTGCCTTGCTTATCCTTGACAAATGTACCGTGCAGTCTGGGAAGTGTCTAGAAGAAGCTCAGAGTGCGTTAAAGGGGCGATGAAACGGCAGGTACAAGGTC
>NW_022652137.1:0-2530 GCF_011064425.1 Rattus rattus
CCTAAAGACTATACATGGACTGACCCTGGACTCTGACCTCATAGGTAGCAATGAATATCCTAGTAAGAGCACCAGTGGAAGGGGAAGCCCTGGGTCCTGCTAAGACTGAACCCCCAGTGAACTAGACTGTTGGGGGGAGGGCGGCAATGGGGGGAGGGTGGGGAGGGGAACACCCATAAGGAAGGGGAGGGGGGAGGGGCATGTTTGCCCGGAAACCGGGAAAGGGAATAACACTCGAAATGTATATAAGAAATATTCAAGTTAATAAAAAAAATTAAAAAAAAAGAATCCAAGTAGGAAAACAAGAAAATTGTTTCAGATATATCAGAAAGACAAGGTATGAGATAAATAGATGTCTATACCACCAATATATTCAGAGAGGGCCAAAATTTGCTGATATTTGCATCTCTAAGTGTGTATTGCTGATTCTGTTTTTGTGCTTTCTAATACTTGAATCACCAGTAGTACCTCATTTATTTTTTCTTTGTGTTAAATTTTAGAATATGATTACTTAAAGAAGTTAAATGCTAAAAATATGCCAAATCTTTTTATAGAAATTTTTGACATGAATGTGCCAGAAAACGAATAAATGATTTAATATTCTCTTTCCTCCATTTTCTTTGAGTTTGAGTGATCATAATAAAGTTGCATTTTTTAATTCAAAAAAAAAAAAAAAAGAAGTTGGGGTTTCCACAGCTTTGGCCTCACTGCCTACCAGAGGCTCTTTCTCCCCCTTCAGGTTTGGATCTGTCCCAGGTTTCAGCTCTTCTAAGGAGCCCTGGCCAGACTTCCATCTGCTGAAGAAAGTGGAGAGGGTTGGGCGGCACCACAACTGTCAAATCTGGCTCGGTGTTCCAGAACATGTTGAGTTCCTGATCGTTGTGGCCTCTTCATCAAGAACCCGGCTGGCCCAGCCCAGGCATCCATCATCCAATTTTGTTTTCCACCTCTGCTCAGGGTCCTTCGCTTCTGCCTCTGGTGCCACATCCGCAGTACCATAATGAGGGCCAAAACCACCACCAGGGCAATGAACAGGGAGAGCAGCCACATGCCACTTAATCCTTGGCGTGGTGACAAGGTGGTTATGGGATTTGGGGTAGACATGAATAGTTTTTTACCCGAGCCTGGGGTGCCACCAATAGCCATAGTGACTGGAAGGCCACTGGTCTTGGAGCTTATAGTTATAGCCACAGAGGGTCCACTGGCCATGGTAGAGCTTGTTGTCACAGTCTCGGGATGTGCACTGGTCCCTATAAAGATGTCTAAAGAGGTAGATGCCACAGTTCTGTTAATCAAAGGATTAGTTATGGTGACAGGAGGGTCACTCGCTACATCTGATAATTTTTGAATCAGTATTGATACTGCATTGGAGGAAATGTCCTGAGAGGTTATAGGCTCAGGTACTGGGGTGCTCCTGCTGGTACCAGCTGGTGTCTCAAAAGAAAACAATCATGGAGCTCCCAAGGGGGTCGAGGAAGCTGGGACTGGGGTCTGCCTCCAGGGGCTGATGCTCTCCTTTGGGTCCCCTCTCCCTGGCAGCATAGCAATTGGGGACTTGCTATGCAGAGAAAATGGCAGCATCGGCATATTCTGCAGGTTTTCTTGGCTCACCACCTGGGCCCAGAAGCCCCCAAAGGGAGGGAAGCAAGGCCATCTCCATAGCGACAGCTGGGAGCTGGAGTTGGGACCAGCTTGGATAATGGAAAGCACAAGATAGGAAAGAACCTCAGTTCTTCCTGAAAGACTTTATCAGGACTGGGGCGGTTGATCTCCTTCTTAGAAAAAGAAAAAAAAAGAAAAAAGCAAGAGCAAATGAGATAGCCTCATAAATACCGAAAATGTCAAGATCAGACACATGGTTGATCTTGGGGTGGAAGAATGATTCAGTCCTATGAGCACACCTGAACCATGAGATCCAAAGCCCTCCAGGACTGGAATTGGCCCTGTGTCCCCAATACCTTGAGTTATTCCCAGGCCAGAAGGGATAAGAAACTCTACTGTTTGGGAGAGAGAGAAAATGTGAGCTCAGTTCACAGGTCATGTGCTGACATGGAGGAGAGGCCTAGATCCCCTCCCCCTCTGTCTTTCCACCACCACTCTCGGGGAGGACATGCCTGGTATGATAGGAATATCATGTGGTAGACTCATGCACATGATAAATATACCAAGGACCACATTATGTAATTCCCCTGCCACTTCCAACATTCCTCAGGTGAAGAATGACAGGGGAAGGAGGTGGGACTAGTGACAGAAAACAGTGGGACATCAATCAACCCCCAGGAGGGAGAGGTGGAGAAGCCATCATTAGGATATGTAGGAGAGAGGGTGAGAGAGAGGGTGGGAGAGAGCTCTGTCCCCAGTTTCATACCTGGTGAGGTAAGACAATGACAGCGTCCCCCAGGTCAGGATTGAAAGTCAGCAAATGCCACCTATCAACTGTAAACATTGAGATGTCGGAGGCAAAGAAACCTAGTGTTGAGGGATGACTTTCAAGAGACACAGTAAGTGAACTGTTCTGCTATATATGAAT
>NW_022652138.1:0-2576 GCF_011064425.1 Rattus rattus
GGAGTTCTGTAGGCTTCTTGTATGCCTATGGGTATCTCTTTTTTTAGGTTAGGGAAGTTTTCTTCTATGATTTTGTTGAAGATATTTACTGGTCCTTTGAGCTGGGAGTCTTCACTCTCTTCTATACCTATTATCCTTAGGTTTGATCTTCTCATTGAGTCCTGGATTTCCTGTATGTTTTGGACCAGTAGCTTTTTCCACTTTACATTATCTTTGACAGTTGAGTCAATGATTTCTATGGAATCTTCTGCTCCTGAGATTCTCTCTTCCATCTCTTGTATTCTGTTGGTGAAGCTCGTATCTATAGCTCCTTGTCTCTTCTTTTGGTTTTCTATATCCAGGGTTGTTTCCATGTGTTCTTTCTTGATTGCTTCTATTTCTATTTTTAATTCCTTCAACTGGTTGATTGTGTTTTCCTGGAATTTTTTCAGGGATTTTTCTGACTCCTCTCAATGGGCTTCTACTTGTTTATTTATGTTTTCATGGAATTCTTTCAGGGATTTTTGAGATTCCTCTCTGTAGGCTTTTCTTGTTCTCTAAGGGAGTTCTTCACGTCTTTCTTGAAGTCCTCCAGCATCATGATCAAATATGATTTTGAAACTAGATCTTGCTTTTCTGGTGTGTTTGGATATTCCATGTTTGCTTTGGTGGGAGAATTGGGCTCTGATGATGCCATGTAGTCTTGGTTTCTGTTGCTTGGGTTCCTGCACTTGCCTCTCACCATCAGATTATCTCTAGTGTTCTTTTTTCTGCTATTTCTGACAGTGGCTAGACTGTCCTATAAGCCTGTGTGTCAGGAGTGCTGTAGACCTGTTTTCCTGTTTTCTTTCAGCCAGTTATGGGGACAGAGTATTCTGCTTTCGGGCGTGTAGTTTTTCCTATCTACAGGTCTTCAGCTGTTCCTTTGGGCCTGTGTCTGGAGTTCACCAGGCAGGTCACTTGCAGCAAAAAGTTGGTCTTACCTGTGTTTCCAAGGCTCAAGTTTGCTCCTGGGGTGTTGCTTATGAGCTCTCCATGGAGGCAGCAACCAGGAAGATCTGCGCCGCCCTTTCCGGGAGCTTCCGTGCACCAGTGTTCCAGATGGTGTCTGGTGTTTTCCTCTGGCATTAGAGATGTGTGCAGAGTGCAGTCTCTTCTGGTTTCCCAGGTGTGTTTGCCTCTCTGAAGGTTTAGCTCTCCCTCCCACGGGATTTGGGTGCAGAGAACTGTTTATCCGGTAGGTCCCTTCAGATTATGGCGGTGTCTCAGGCGCAGCGTTCCTGCTGCTCCTGGGCCCTCCCCTATGGGAACCCAGAGGCCGTATATAGTTTCCTCTTGCGCCAGGGATGTGGGCAGTGGTGGGCCGTGTTGTGGTCTCTTCCGCTCTGCAGCCTCAGGAGTGCCCACCTGACCAGGCAGTGAGGTCTCTCTCCCACGGAGTTTGGGAGCAGAGAGCTGCTGTGGGCCGGGATCCACGGGTTTGGGACTCCAGGTAAACACCAGAAGTGCTCGGTCCTAGAGGAATTTTGCCTCTGTGTGTCCTGAGTTCACCAAGCAGGTCTCTTGCAGCAGAAAAAGTTGGTCTTACCTGTGGTCCCAAGGCTCAAGTTTGCTCATGGGGTGCTGCCTACAAGCTCTCTGCGGTGGCAGCAACCAGGAAGATCTGCGCCGCCCTTTCCGGGAGCCTCCGTGCACCAGGGATCCAGATGGCATTTGGTGTTTTCTTCTGGCGTCCAAGATGTGTGCAGAGTGCAGTCTCTTCTGGTTTCCCAGGCGTTTCTGCCTCTCTGAAGGTTTAGCTCTCCCTCCCACGGGATTTGGGTGCAGAGAACTGTTTATCCAGTAGGTCCCTTCAGGTTATGGCGGTGTCTCAGACGCAGAGGTCCTGCTGTTCCTGGGCCCTCCCCCACGGGCGTTGTTTTTGTTTTTTGTTTTGTTTTTTTTCCAGCTGGAACTTGGAACAGAGAGCTCCTCCATTCTTTCTGTTTCCTGAGGTCACCAGGCACGTCACTTGGAGCACAAGAGTTGGTTTTACCTCTGCTCTCAAGTATGTCAGAGTTACTGGAGACTGGCTGCCCCTTACTCATCCTTGTTTCCTGTGCCCAAAGGGCACAGAGAGCACTAGACAGGTTCCTCTTGGGTCACGAGTGTGGGCAGCAGGTGTTTCCTCCAAGTAACTTATACTTAATTGTGTTAGCAACACCCTTCTGAAAGTTCTTTCTTTGGCCATTTTGGTTCATCACAATAGAAAAATAGCTGAGACACAATTTAAAGATTTGTACATTGCCACACTTAAGATCATTATCATTACAAGTTAGTCTTTACATTTTTTTCTGTCACTACAAGTTGTTCTTCATATTTTGTTTGCTTTTTTATATTTAAAATACTATAGAAGTAATGAGGGAGGCAAGATAATTCCAGTTACAGTGTTGAGAAAACATGGGAATTTATTAATTACATGTTGATAATGTACTGATTTTAACTTGTGTTATATATATTTGAGGGAACACACACACACACACACACACACACACACACACACACACATATATATATATATATATATATATATATATATATATATATATATATATATA
>NW_022652139.1:0-2586 GCF_011064425.1 Rattus rattus
ACTCATGGCAGAACTTTTCATGAATGGTTATTCGTGCATTTATGCATAAATCACATAGTTCTAATATGACTTGCCAAGTTTGTACAGTGCAAATTTGTGTGTATGTGTGCTTTCATGGGCAATCATTTTGTGTTGGACAACTAATTGATATGTTTCCTCTGGAGAAGAATATTTCTCCCCCAACACAGGATTCCTTAGTTGCCTGTGGTTCTTTGCATACAATTGAGGCCCCTTGGATATTCCCCTGTCCTCTTTGGCATGCTCGTTTTTGGTATCATTGCCCTGCTGATGTTTGGGATGTTCATGAGTGTAAAATTTTATTGGTATTATTTCTGTCATTTTGAGTAAACAGTCTCACAGCAAACTTCCTGATGAATCTTTCGGCTATTATAATCCTTCCATCCCCTCTTTTGCAATGTACCCTGAGCCTTGGGTGCCGACATGTTTTGTAGATCCATGTGCTGAAACTGGGCTATACCTCTCTGCATTTCAATTGGTTGTGGTTTTATGTACTTTGTCAACAGACTCTGTTTCAAAGGGAAAAATATTGCTTGAGGAATGGGGAAATGCTTATATCTGTGGGTATAAGCACAAACATTTAGAATGTTGTTAGGGGGTGAATCTTAACCATTCTGAAGGGGGTAAGATGAAATCTCAAAGTGGTTTTAATTTGAATTTCCCTGATAACTAAAAAAGTTGAATAGTTCGTTCTTTCTCTTTCTTTCTTTCTTTCTTTCTTTCTTTCTTTCTTTCTTTCTTTCTTTCTTTCTTTCTTTCTTCCTTCCTTCCCTTCTTTCTTTCTTTCTTCTTTCTTTCTTTCTTTCTTTCTTTCTTTCTTTCTTTCTCTCTCTCTCTCTCTCTCTCTCTCTCTCTCTCTCTCTCTCTCCCTTCCTTCCTTCCTTCCCCTCCCTTCCTTCCTTCTTTCCTTCCTTCCTTCCTTTCATCCTTCCTTCCTTCCTTCCTTCCTTCCTTCCTTCCTTCCTTCCTTCCTTCCTGTCTTCCTGTCTTTCCATTTCAAATGCTGCCCCTCCTTGAGGGACCCCAGGCACATCATTCTCTGCAGGATTCCATGCATCTTTTCCCACTGGGGCCAAACAAAGCAGACCTGTGCTATATTTGTGTCAGGGGCCTAGCCCCTGTATGCTCTGTGTTTGGTGGCCCAATCTCTGAGACCTCCCACAGGTCCAGGTTAGTTGACACTCTTGGTCTTCCTGTGGGTTTCCCATCCCTTTCAAGACCTTCAATCCTTCCCCCAACTTTTCCCATTGTGGTTTCCTAACAAGTAGAACAGGGGCTGCTTCTACCTCTGTTGCTGCCAATGGTTCCCCTTCATCTCTAGATATCCTAAAGTGGTGTGGTACATGAGAAGGGGAGGGGGTAAGGGAGGTAGGAACTTGAATGAGTAGAACTGGGATGAGAGAAGACTAGGATCAAATTATAAAGTGTATGAAACATAAATTATTAAAAAAGAAAAGGAAAATCAATTGACACTATGAAAAAATGTGGTGTTTATATTAATTCTATTTTCCATAATTTTTAAGTAAGTTTAATTACATGCTACATTTAAGTAACTCCTTATGGTGCCACCTCCATGTTTCAATTCTGTCAATATTTAATATCACTTAGATAAAAAACTGTCACTGGTTTTGAAAATATAACATTTGTGATAAGATTATAATTTTATCTAATTTAGATCTTAATATTATGGAATTTATATATAAATTTCATAAAATCAAAAATCTTGCAAAATCATGTACACATCTTTCTGCTATGAAGAAACTTGGAGCTAACTATAAATTAAGATAAACAGAAAACAAATCTTTTTATAAGTTTGTTTCTAAACACAGGTTGGTACAAGAGTTCCTGATGATCTAAAATTAGTGATGAAATTGAGAGGAAGAAAACAAGCAACTCTAACCCTGACACTAGGGATGCAGTTTTTGAAAATAGTGTATGTTTCCTGACATTCCAGACCTTCTATATTTTGACATATTTAAACTCAATTTTCTCCAATAGCTGGCTAGCTATGCAATGACTAAAAGAAAAGAAAAAAAAACACTACATGTTTTATATAATCATTATCTGCAGCCAAATTTGCTCACACTATTGACCTCATATTTGTCTTGCTTCCTTGTGACTTTCCTGTTGTATTGTGTTACATCACAGTTTTGTTTGTGGCAAGGTGTGAAGGTGACAGTAAGAATATGAATATAAGTACAGTGTAAGGAAATCCTAAATGGAAATACTGTTCATTGTTCCTGGAAAGAGTACTAGATATTTAGGATGCCATCTTATAATATTAATTTGTTATTATGACTCCTTTCCATGGAGTGGAAGTAAATTTATCACAAGTTAGAATCTATTTTCAAATTGTAGCTATATGCTCTTAGTTGAATCAGTATATATATCAGCCTGTTAGGGGAAAAAAAGTTCAACTAATTGTCTTTTTTTTTAAGGTAACTATGAAACAAATAGCTTTTTTGAGGATATATTTTGAAAATAATTTTGAGCAAGAATGATCATTTCTTCTAATATGATGACTATGAGATTCTTAAGTTTTCCTACCATTACTGAAGGTTTCATATA
>NW_022652140.1:0-2573 GCF_011064425.1 Rattus rattus
AAGATAGATAAACCCCTAGCCAGACTAACGAGAGGACACAGAGAGTGTGTCCAAATTAACAAAATGAGAAATGAAAAGGGAGACATAACTACAGATTCAGAGGAAATTCAAAAAATCATCAGATCTTACTATAAAAGCCTATATTCAACAAAACTTGAAAATCTGCAGGAAATGGACAATTTCCTAGACAGATACCAGGCGGACAGGAGCTGGATGTAGATCTCTCCTGAGAGACACAGCCTGAATACAGCAAATACAGAGGCAAATGCCAGCAGTAAACCACTGAACTGAGAACAGGACCCCCGTTGAAGGAATCAGAGAAAGAACTGGAAGAGTAGAGAAAGAACTGGAAGAGCTTGAAGGGGCTCAAGACCCCATAGTAACAGCAATGCCAAGCAACCACAGCTTCCAGGGACTAAGCCACTACCTAAAGACTATACATGGCTGACCCCGGTCTCTGACCTCATAGGTAGCAATGAATATCCTAGTAGATCACCAGTGGAAGGGGAAGCCCTTGGTCCTGCTAAGACTGAACCCCCAGTGAACGTGATTGTTATGGGGAGGGCGGCAATGGGGGGAAGATGGGGAGGGGAACACCCATAAAGAAGGGGAGAGGGAGGGATTAGGAGGATGTTGGCCCAGAAACCGGGAAAGGGAATAACACTCGAAATGTAAATAAGAAATACTTAAGTTAATAAAAAAAATTAATAAAAAAAAGAATGTGTGTGTAGTTCCATAGACAAGGAAGGGAAAGAGAGAAAGGAATGAAAAGAGGAGATTCTCATCTGTCTCTAGGGGGGCTCTAATTAAAGATAGCTTTGTTTAGCTTGAGGTTGGAATGGAAAAGTATCCTTCAGGTATAAATTGTACTCACTAATCAGTTACTCATAATTTAAGCATTGTTAAACTTTGAGGATTTTGGATTATGTGGCATTTTTTCATTAAGGCAACCAATGTGCACAAAAAAAAAAGAGCTGTTCGAGCGAAAGAAACTAAAAATAAAAAGGAGCACTATAGAGAGATTTTTGAACAAATACGATGCCATTGCACCTTGGTTCGCAATCTCCGGTAATCTGATGGTCGTGTTCTGGGACAAGTTAGGCAGAGACCTTGACTTTGCCTGGGAACAAAAGACCCTGAAACATGGGGTCTGTCCCGTGTGGTGCTTAGTGTGTAGATGCCTTGAGGATAAGAAATGTTGTCAGGCAACTATAGAGGAGGGGCAAGCTGCCCTAGAAATGCTTCAAGAGGAGAGGTCAGAAAAGCAGGGAAGCGCAAAGGAGACAGACTCAGAAAAGACAGATACAGAGGAGGAAACAGATGAAACAGATTCAGAAGAAGAGTTACAAGAGTTGATAGATCAAATGCGGAAACAGTCTCTAAGGAATAGACAGAAGAAGAAAAGGAAAAAGCCTAAAATGGTGGAGGAACCTCCTGGGCGGTTCCCCTCGGCTCCTCCTCCCTGCAATGTTGTAGAGGGAGGAAGTAGAGTTTCCGGTAATACATTCTGCCCTGAAGTGTGGAGAGCTGTTCGTACTGAGCTGCATTTGGCCTATCCTGTCTTTGTGGATGCTAATCAACAAAGATATCATGTGCCTCTTGATTTTAAGGTGATTAAAGCCTTGGCTGAGTCAGTGAGAGCATATGGTATCACTGCCTCCTTTACTATTGCTCAGATAGAGGCTCTGCTCAGATTTTGCATGACTCCTAATGATTGGACCAACCTGGTGTACCTTAGCCCAGGACAGTATCTAGATTGGAGAGCTTTTCTAATTGAATATGCCAATGAACAGGCTGTTGCCAATTTGGCGGCAGGAGGCGGGCAGGCTGTCTGGGATAGAGACATGCTATTGGGACAGGTGTAACTTATTTAGGAGCAAAAGTAAGTCCTTATACCATTATCCCCCAGAAGGTTGAATTGAGGAAAGATAATCTTAAGACTCTTTTTTTTTTGATCTGCTTCTAAAATTAATGGCTTTGCATCTATATATTCTTTTTTATTGGATTTTTAAAAAATTATATTTCAAATGTTATCTCTTTTCTGGTTTCCCATTCATAAACATCCCTATCCCATACACATTAAGGAAGTAATCTTTTGCTATAAACAAACAGCGCAGGCTTATAACAAGAAGGATTTCTTTTGTGCAGGTGGATCTTGCTTGTGGCTGTGAAGATGCTGTCTGATGACAACTGGGTTTAACTCCAAGATTCAGGACAGGTTCGATGACCATCTCAAGGGCAGAGAACAAACCTTCAGGCCATACAACAGAAGCTCCATAGACTTAGGAGTGTGTTGATCTTTAGTGCTTGTTTTTGGAGTCTATGATGTATCATTTTCATCAAATAAGCTGATTCACACGCAGTGTTTAAGGTTCTAGGATATTCATTGCTACCTATGAGGTCAGAGTCCAGGGTCAGTCCATGTATAGTCTTTAGGTAGTGGCTTAGTCCCTGGAAGCTCTGGTTGCTTGGCATTGTTGTACATATGGGGTCTCGAGCCCCTTCAAGCTCTTCCAGTTCTTTCTCTGATTCATTCAACGGGGGTCCTATTCTCAGTTCAGTGGTTTGCTGCT
>NW_022652141.1:0-2598 GCF_011064425.1 Rattus rattus
ACGAAAAAAAAATAAAAGGTATCTTTAAATAAAAAAAAAAAAAGAAATGATACTATCAAAACATTCACAAAACTAAGCAAATGACATACGTTTTGTTTAGAACTTGCTGTATTGAAGAATTTTCTCAGACTAGTGAGAAAAAAAAATATAGAAATCAAGAATGTCTCTAAGAGTTTCCTTTACCACTAGCAGTGATCTTGATTATTCTGATATTCACTGCGTTTCCAGGGGTGAAGAAGCTTGCCAGCAGGGACTAAGGATGAAGTCCACCTCTAGTAAGAAATGAATGGAGAAATTAGGCACAAAATAAAGAAAGTTCACAAGAGAAGGGAATATATGAAAAAGAAAGTGATTACCTGCACCAAATTCTCATGAGAGGTTATGGATGAACAAGAAAGGCATAGAGCAGCCACTGTGGGCCAGGGTGATGGGAGCCAAGAAGGTAAGGCTTCTGCTGCACAGCAAATGCAGACCTGAGTGCTACTCCCATATGCCATTTAATTATAGAAAGGAGGAGACTGACTCATGAATATTGTCCTCTGACCACCTAACATGATGCTCATGCACAATATACATACACATGCGCATATATAATAAATGCTGATCATTTTTAGAAATCCACTGGATTCAGCTAGAAGGAAGTTTGAGATACTCTTGACACAAGTAAGCAAATAATAAAGAAAACAGAAACCAAGTACAATAAAAAAAATTAAAGACTTAAGAAGGAAGGAGCTCAGATAGAAACATAGACTTTAGGAGTCACTGATAAGGATGTACTGAGGAAGAAACTGCCAAAAAAAAAAAAAAAAAAAAAAAAAAAAAAAAAAAAAAAAAAAAAAAAAAAAAAAAAAAAAAAAAAAAAAAAAGAAAAGAAAAAAAGAAAAAGAAAAGAAAAGAAAAAGAAAGAAAAAGAAAATGAGGCAGGTGCTGAATGCTTTATTCAAACTAAGACCTGAATCTCCAAGAACAAAATAGCAGTGGTTAGCTGTGACAAATGTGTTGGCCTGCATCCCAGAATACTAGACTACTGGGAGAGGCTCAAAGATACTAAATGCAGAAGCAGATGTAGTAGCAGTGAGAAAAAAGAGAGAGATTCCCAGTGGGGACACAGGGTGTTTTCCGTTGTGCTGTGAAACCAAGTCTCATTTGGGAATAAAAAAAACAACTCTAAAGGAAAGTATTGAGGAGGCATTTTTCTAAGAACAGGCCAGGAACATAGTTTAGTCAAAAATAAATACAAAATAAATCTGCTCATGGAAAAGCAAGGTCATGGGGTTCAAACAATCATGAACTAAAAATAGTGATGTGTGCTTGTGATCCCATTGCTGGGAATGAGAGACAAATAGATTCTTGGGGCTCATTAATCACTTAGGATTGTCAGATGTTCCAGAGAGAGACTCTTTCAAAAAATAAGATCCAGGCTCAAGAAAAATTATACAAGCATGCACACACACACACACACACACACACACACACACACACAGAGAGAGAGAGAGAGAGAGAGAGAGAGAGAGAGAGAGAGAGAGAGAGTAAAAAGAAGAGTAAAGTGTTATAACTAGAAAATATACTCCTGAGACAAAAGGCATTGGAACTTGTGGTCTTTCAGGAAAGTCTGATGAGAGTCAGATACACACTCCCCTAACACCCCCCAACCCTTTTAAAGAAACTTCATTTATTCCTGGAGATACTGGATGGAGGTTGTGTTATGGTCTGTATTCTATAGGCAAGGGAAAAATAGAATTTTCAAGCACTGTGTGATCATCTTAGTTCCCCCAATCTCTATTAAGCTAGTATTAAATGCAAATATACCTAACTTCAAACTTCTTACAGTAAAAATTGTATTCATGAAAACTGTTTCTGTGTTTCTGCCAACGTACTTTCAATGGGAATACTTAAAACAAGTGAGAATCTAAGGGTTGCCTTTTAGGGATGATTTCAAAATCATAATAAACATGCTCCTGTATAAATGAGGGGAACATTACCAAGCAGGTACAGCTGGGGGGAAGGGTACTAATAGGCATTATCTCCTTTGATTATTTGCCAGTACTGACATAAAAGAAGCAGAAAAATAAGGGAAGGGGGAAGGAGAACTAAAAAAGGAAGAGAATCTAAGGCAAGTCACTGATACTTTTGGCAAGTAATTATTCCAAGTATTTTATGCAGGTATTATTGGTAAATATTATATGCTAGTAGGTCTGAAATCTTTCTCTGTCATTTAATTTTTGATTGACTTTCCATTCTTATTTGCTTAGCAAACTAGATCAAATGGTGATCTCTAAATTTACCTGTAACAAATATGAATACTGCATGCTCTATTAGAGTTGACAATATTTATTTATTAATAAATCCAGGACTAAATCCAGGACCTTGAGTAGTTAAACTTTAAGTTAACAACAAAAAGGGCCCGCAGCAGCTCTCTGCTCCCAGAACCCGTGGGAGAGATACCTTACCGCCTGGTCAGGTGGGCACTCCTGAGGCTGCAGAGCAGAAGAGACCACCAACACTGCCCACCCCTGCCCACATCCCAGGCCCAAGAGGAAACTGTATAAGGCCTCTGGGCTCCCGTGGGAGAGGGCCCAGGTGAGGCAGGAGCCCTGC
>NW_022652142.1:0-2522 GCF_011064425.1 Rattus rattus
CCCCAGCAGGGTCCGGCACAGAGGTTTTAAGGGGTGGACCAGGAATATAGCAAATGCCCTGATAAAGCTGTGTTGCTGCTTGCCAAGGAGAAAGAAACCTCGCCTGGGGCAGAACAGAATCTCCCCCCAGAAATGAGCCACAGGGAGAGTCCAGAGAACAAGCAGCAGGCATAGCCCAGGTACCTTTGTGCTTTGTCCTTTTCAGTTTGCTCTATGCTGGTCCTTCCTCTCTCTCTGGTTTTCATTTTCCCCACAATTCTTACCTTGTATCTTCTCTAAGTTCTTTATGAGGTTTCACTAACACCAAGCCTCCTGCCTCTTCTTGATTTCTCCTCTTCCCAGCAGGGACCCAATAGGATTGATGAGTTCCCCACTCTACAGAGTTGTCTTGTTGACCCATCCCTTCAGATGGACTCCAGCTCCCCCTTAGGCCAATAGCTCCCACAGGGTGAGGACTAGAGGTTCATGGGCTCATGGACTCCTCCATGGGCTACTGGTCCTTTCACATGTGGTCATCAATCACAAGTGCCTCAGAACAGAGTCTTATGTTTTCAAATGTAATATCCCATTCCATTAAGCCTCAAAACTAATTAACAAGGTTTATCATTGAATGACTATCAACAACCTAGTTTGTGGGTTATTGTTGATGGTCAGAATCCTGGATGCATGCATAGTTTTTTGCATACTGATTTTTTTGTTCCTAAGACCTAGTGATTGGTAACATTTCTAAATGATTTCTTTCAAAAATCTTAACTGAGATGTAGAAGAGAAGATTTAATAAAATAATAAGGCAATCAAAGCTCCAAATGGTAATCTAAGTATTCTACCGCATAAGATTTTTGCTTAGAATAAATTGACTTTTTTTCTTTCACAGTGCCATCTTGAAATTCTGTCATGTCCTGAGTATAAACAGGAGGTGATTTCAGACACATGGCCAAGGAAAAGACACCAGCAGAAGCTACAGCACCAACAGGAGTAACAGCAATAGCACCAGCAGCATTAGCAGTAGCAGAAGGAGGAGGAGGAGGAAGAGGTACACACATACAAACACATACACACAAACCTGTAAACTCACACACTCCTACATATACTGACAAACACACAGGCGAAAGTGTAAACACACTCACATACAAGCAAATCTGTCAACACACATCATCCTACACACACTGATACATAGACATATGCACAGTACAGTAAAATCCGATACAACCACACACAGCTCACTAGATACAACCAAGTCGCAGAGGGCTCCACTCCACACCTCCCCTCAAAGCACTCAAAGAAATCCAGGCCTGGCTACAGCTTAACACCTGTTGGCTGGACCTCCTCACAGTTGCTCCTCATGAGGTCACAATAGGACCTGTCATGACATGGTTGGGAGGGGCTTCAAGGCTCTGGCTTCTGTGGGCTATGGAGAGATTTTAGGCTTTTAGAAATCAAAGCCTGTAAGATGTTTACTCTCCTTAGTTCTATGTTTTGAATGTTTGCTGTGCCTCCTGCTAAATCCTCATGTCTATGCTCGCTGTGTCACTTTTTCATTGAAATTCTGAACGATTAGCCTCAAACTGATGGTACAGTGTTAAAAAAATAAAAACTTGACAAAGCTGTGTTTCTAAACGACCCATCAAAGAGGATGCTGTTCTCATAAGTCCTCAGAAAACAAATTTATCATCAGCACCTGAGACAAAGCTGCAGGGATAGGCAGAGCACTTGCCTCCCAGGATGAGGACAGTTTGAATCCCCAAAACCCCCCATCAATGTTGGATGCATCCATAAAGACCACAAGCTCTGCATCCATGGGTGGGGAGGGGTTGGGGCTTGAAACAGGTGGTCTGACATGCAGGCATGAGGACCTGTGTCAGAGGATGGCCTCTGACAGGACATGGGGTAGTGGTATGCATGGACACCTAGGCACATACGGGGGTATGCATACACATGCAGACACTTCCTATCACACAGAGGTTGGCATGATGTATAGAAAACCAAGTCCATCCTGGGTGTAGGGCTCGCTATAAATATTAAGGTCCAGTGATGGAACAGGCGTGTATGAGGACAAGGAGCTCTGTGCAACCTGGGACCAGAAGGAAAAGAGTGGCTATGCTGACACAGTTGAAATAAATTCTCAATCACAGTTTGTGACAGCCCAGGTCTGGGACCCAGGCAGCTGTGTTGTTGGCAGGCAACCAGTGCAGCCAGAAGCTGCTAATAAAGCATTTGGCCCAAGCCCAGAAAGATCTCTGTTTTTTTCAGAGTGCTGAGGCAGTGCAGTGTGCTGTGGCTTTCAGCCTGAGAACTCTTCAGGTTTAATCCCTGGAGAGGACCCTCCATAACAGACACTAAGCACCAGGAGGAAAGATCCTCATCTCACCATGAGTGTTCATTGAGCCTAATTGCAGAAAGAAGAAACAGCAAATGCCTCTGCTGCTGTGGGTCAGCTTCTGCTGCCTTTACTGGCTGGCTCAGGTGCTCTTGAGTCCTCTTTAGACTGAGTCAGTGATCTCAAGTTCAAGTCCCTACTTCCT
>NW_022652143.1:0-2555 GCF_011064425.1 Rattus rattus
ACTCTGGTATACACACCATTATTTAGTCCCATATTCAAAATGTAATTTTCTCATCTTTGACAAGTGCTATCTAATATGACCCTTCAACTCCACTGGCCACTTTCAAGTCTCTCACGTACTTCTCTAGGGTAAACTGAAGAAATTTCAAATATCAATGTGATCATGTTCAATTTTCCTTGCTTTGCTTGGTTTATTTCAAAACACACACACACACACACACACACACACACACACACACACACACACTTTATTTTCCTGATACAAATTGTCAAGTTATTTTTCCCCGTACATAACTACATAATATGATAATTTGTTATTTATTTGTTGTTTTTCTTTATTTCCAAATCTAAAAACATTATTCAGCTTGGATCTGGTGCACCTGGTAATGCATGCCTTAATTCCAGCACTTTAGAGAAAACTACAGAAAGATATCTGAGTTTGAGGCCATCATCGTCTACAGAGCAAGTTCCAGGACAGCTGTGACTACACAGAGAAACCCTTCGTTGAGAAACAAACGAATGGACAGTGGTTCAAAGAATCCCTTTTCTTCCCAGCCTTCAAAATGCTTATTTTGATATTAATATTATTGATGCATTTTAATAAAAGTGAAGTAATCTTCACTATTATGTTTCTATGCTTTCACATTAACTCAACTTCTCAGGAAGAAATGCAGCAACATTAAGCTCTCTACAGGACTTATTGTCACACAAGTAAATGTGGAGTGTTAGACTTTTGTATGTCCACAATCAAATTGTCTTGGGTCTTTTAGCTTCCTATGTAGCTATTTATTGTCCAATTCTGGATGTGTTCTAATATCTTTGTGTTTATCAGATAAATATTTTGAATATACAAAGAGGTCCATATCATTCAAGAAAATCTAACAATATTATTAGGCAATATCAGAAGTCTTAAGAGTTTCCATTTTGCTGTTACCACTTACTGTATATTTTCAGCAGTGTATTTCACAGCATCTTTATTTATGAGTTATGTTTGAATGTGCTCTCATACTATAAAATTTTATAAAACTGTTACAATAGTAAATAGGTATTATGAACCTGTTTTACTAGGTCATGGTCATTCAGAAGTTACTCCAGAATAAATGATCTCTTCTTACCTATGAAGTGACAACTATGTGTTTTGTGTTAACACACAAATTCTGTTTTGCACATTTGCACACCCTGTTTTATTGTTCACCCTATACATCTGACCCATTAATGTGCTATTCATAGTTCTCCCTGCTCTGTGTTCATATTATTATGTTATCACCTTCTACTTGTTCAAGCAACACATAGTACCTTTCTAACTCATTTGGTTTAACATGATGTCTTTCTCTTTAATCTACATTTTTGTCTGCAACTGATGTGATGTTATAATTTTCATGGTTCCACAATATTCCACTGGTTAGCAATAAAATTTTTCTGGCTGTGACAATCTCATTAGTTGCTATTAAAATTTATACTTTCAAATTTTGATTCAACTTCATTAGGTCACATGTTCCCATCAACAGATCACTTTCTTCTAGATTCACCAAAATAATAGATTATAACTTTGAAATTGATGTCTAAAATTTCGATGTAAGCTAAGAGTCTGTGATAATAACCTCATTTCCGTTTCAATTGCATCAATGTGTTTCTTTTTCTTTTAATATTGCTTAATTTTCTCAATATATTTTCTGTTTCATTTATGTTTGTTTGTATGTATGTTTTTGCAGTGTTAATAATCAAATCCAGGACTTTACACATTATAGTCAATAAATATACATCTTAACTAATGATACTTTTTCATTATGAAAACTGATGCTGCCCGGACCAGCGGAGGATCCCTGCCTTCAGCAGCTCTCTGCTCCCAGGCCCCCTGGAGGGGAGTTCTCGCCGCCTGGTCGGGCGGGCACTCCTGAGGCAGCAGAGCGGAGGAGACCACCAACGCTGCCCACCCCTGCCCACATCCCTGGCCCAGGAGGAAACTGTATACGGCCTCTGGGTACCCGTAGAGGAGGGCCCAGGAGCAGCAGATCCACTGCGTCTGAGACACCACACCTGAAGGGACCGACCGCATAAACAGTTCTCTGCACCCAAATCCCGTGGGAGGGAGAGCTAAACCTTCAGAGAGGCGGACACGCCTGGGAAACCAGAAGAGACTGCACGCTGCACACAGTACTGACCCCAGAGGAAAACAAAACCTATCTGGAACCCTGGTGCACGAAACCTCCCGGAAGGGGCGGCGCAGATCTTCCTGGCTGCTGAGGCCGTGGAGAGCTCATAGGCAACACCCCGCGAGCAAACTTGAGCCTGGGGACCACAGGTAAGACAAACTTTTCTGTTACAAACGACTTGCCTGGTGAACTCAAGACACAGGTCCACAGGAACAGCTGAAGACCTGTAGAGAAGAAAAACTACGCGCCCGAAAGCAGAACACTCTGTCCCCATAACTGGCTGAAAGAAAACAGGAAAACAGGTCTACAGCACTCCTGAAACACAGGCTTATAAGACAGTCTAGCCACTGTCAGAAATAGCAGAACAAAGTAACACTAGAGATAATCTGATGGCGAGAGGCAA
>NW_022652144.1:0-2599 GCF_011064425.1 Rattus rattus
TTTTTTTTTTTTTTTTTTTCTTGATGGTCTGTATGACATTTGTCCAGGATCTCCTAACTTTCGTTGTCTCTGTTGAGAAGTCTGGTGTAATTCTGTTAGGTCTACATTTATATCTTTTTCCCTTACTGCTTTTAATTTTCTTTTTTGTTTTGTGCATTTGGTGTTTTCACTATGATATAAAGGGAGGAATTTCTTTTCTGGTCCAATCTGTTTGGAGTTGTGTAGGCTTCTTCTATGTTCCTGGGCATCTCTTTAGGTTTCAGATGTTTTCTTCTATAATTTTTGAAGATATTTACTGACCCTTTAAGTTGGGGACCTTTGCTCTCCTATACCTATTATTCTTAGGTTTGATCTTCTCATTGTGTTCTGGATTTCCTGGATGTTTTGGGTTTGGAGCTTTTTACATTTTACATTATCTTTGATGGTTGTGTCGATGTTTTCTATGGTATCTTCTGCCCCTAAGATTCTCTCTTCTATTTCTTGTATTCTTTTGGTAATGCTTGTGTCTATCCCTGATCCCTGATCTCTTTCCTAGGTTTTCTATATCTGGGATTGTCTCCCTTTGTGATTTCCTTATTGTCTCTTTTTCTTTTTTCTTCTTTCTTTCTTTCTTTCTTTCTTTCTTTCTTTCTTTTTTCATTTTTAAATCCTGTATTGCTTTATTTAATTCCTTCACCTGTTTGATTGTTTTTTCCTGTAATTCTTTATGGGATTTTTGTGTTTCCTTTTTAAGGGCTTCTACCTGTTTATCTGTGTTGTCCTATATTTCTTTAAGGGAGTTATTTATGCCCTTAAAGTCCTCTAACATCATCATGAGATATGATTTTAAATCAACATTTTGCTTTTCCTTTGTTTTGAGGTGTCCAGGACTTGCTGTGGTGGGAGAACTGGGTTCTGATGATGCCAAGTGGCCTCGGTTTCTGTTGCTTAGGTTCTTCCTCTTGCCTCTTGCCATTTGGTTTTCTCTTGCTTAGCTGGTCTTGCTGTATCTGACAGTGTCTTGACCCTCCTGCAAGCCTTTGTGTCAGCACTCCTGGCAGACAAGCTCTTTTCAGGCAGTATTTGTGTACAGAAAGCTATGGCACTGGATCAGCTCTAGGATCAGACAGAAACGGGAAGGATGCTGTGTCTTGAGGGCTCCAAGCGGCTATCTCTGAGCAGAAGTGGTGGTCTCACCTGTGTTCTCAGGTGTGTCACCACCCCTGAAAGACCAGCCTTCTCCAGGTGGTGTCTGGGTACAGAGAGCTGTAGCACAGGGTCAATTCTAGGCACAGATGGAAAGCAGAAGAGGTTAAGATGTTTTTGGAAGGAATTTTCTACTAAATTAATTTAATGAATGATGCATGTGGTCTTCTGTAATGGCTGATTTGATGGTTGGGTGGACAGTATTTCTAATAATAATATGTATTGTTTACATGTAAAAATAAAGGTATTTCATGAGATGTTTAACTGAGCATGGAAGATCCATGCTAAATATTAGCAACAGCATTCCATGATCTGTGGTCCTAGTCTGAAGAAAATAGTGAAAAATAAGTAGAGAACCAACATTTATTTATCACTGCTTCCTGAATGGCAATACACTGTGACAAGCTGCTTAATATTCCTCCCATCATTCTTTCCCAGTCATGATGAAAAGTGCCCTCAAACCATGAGCCAAAATAAAATCTTGTTTAAGTTCATTCCTGTCAGATATTAAATCCCAGCTATGTGAAAAGTACTCCCTTAATAATTTGGGTTAACCTCATCCATTGTATTGAACAACAGGTTAACACTCCCTGTAGGGATACACAATTTTCTTGTCGTATATTATTTTATTTATACCACAGTTTCTGTTTAGTGGCCTTAGACCTAGTACATAAGTTTCTTTGTTTCTCAATGAGTCTACCACTGATAAGCATGGAATTTGGCATAAATAATTGGTATCATGAAGCCACTCACTATATGCTTGTGCTAATTTTTATACATTTTCTTCCTGTAGAGAATGATAGTTAACAATAACTAATTTTTTATGGGTACTATACAGGATTTTCTGGGAGACAAAGGAAGGAACTGATAAAATGTATGAATATTATTGGATTGACTTACATGATAGAATTTGAGTAATCTAACCATATCTATCTACATACTGAAGAGCAAAAGAACAGTAGAAAATTACCTCAATCCATAAACATTGAAATCCCTATTTGGCTCTGAAAACTGAGCGATTACTTGGGAATCCCTAAAAAATGATTGACATTGAAATGCTGAAGAAGTTAAAGTGTGATATCTGTAGCTAGAAGTACTCAGTAAGAAATAAGAATGTCGGCCAGACTCCCGGACCAGCGGAGGATCCCTGCCTTCAGCAGCTCTCTGCTCCCAGGCCCCCTGGAGGGGAGTTCTGGCCGCCTGGTCGGGCGGGCTCTCCTGAGGCAGCAGAGCGGAGGAGACCACCAACGCCGCCCACCTCTGCCCACATCCCTGGCCCAGGAGGATACTGTATACGGCCTCTGGGTACCCGTAGAGGAGGGCCCAGGAGCAGCAGATCCACTGCGTCTGAGACACCGCACCTGAAGGGACCGACCGGATAAACAGTTCTCTGCACCCAAATCCCGTGGGAGGG
>NW_022652145.1:0-2548 GCF_011064425.1 Rattus rattus
CACTACCCAAAGACTATACATGGACTGACCCTGGACTCTGACCTCGTAGGTAGCAATGAATATCCTAGTAAGAGCACCAGTGGAAGGGGAAGCCCTGGGTCCTGCTAAGACTGAACCCCCAGTGAACTAGACTGTTGGGGAGAGGGCAGCAATGGGGGGAGGGTTGGGAGGGGAACACCCATAAGGAAGGGGAGGGGGGGGATGTTTGCCCGGAAACCGGGAAAGGGAATAACACTCGAAATGTATATAAGAAATACTCAAGTTAATAATAATAAAAAATAAATAAATAAAAAAAAGTAGGACTGACCCAAGTCTGACTAGAGTATTATAGTAAAATTAGCTCCTGAACGAAATTTATCGCTATGACCTTTCTTATTAATAAGTCAATTTATGTACTACCAGTCCCTTTTTAAGATGTCATATAAAGAGAAAAGATTTCACTCAGGGTTGTATTTTCTGCCATTTAAAAGAAAACTTTTGGGGTTAGGGATTTAGCTCAGTGGTAGAGCGCTTGCCTAGGAAGCGCAAGGCCCTGGGTTCGGTCCCCAGCTCCGAAAAAAAAAGAACCAAAAAAAAAAAAAGAAAACTTTTTGTTTCAACTGCTGTTCTCCAGATACTACAAAGTCCTAGGTAAAACTTTGTATACTGGACTGACTTAGGAAGATTAAGAATATCCCTTGCTGCCAATATAAATAGATCCCCATCATGTCTGGAATGCCTTCTACAAGCCTTTATACAATGTGTCCATTTATACAACTTAACATGCTACTGTCAGCATTGGATAGACCAAATACCTACTGTTGTTGTTATTAATATTTATTGTTACTATCATTATTACCATTACTTTTATTATTTCTGTATGTGTACATGTTACAATACAGGTGTGGAGATCATAGGACAACTTTACAGAGTCGATTCTCTTTTTCTCCACCTTTATTTGGTTCCAGGGGGTCAAACTCAGGCCAGCACTCTTTTACGTTAAGTGCTTTTGTCTGATGAGCCATCTTTCTGGGTCTCTACTAAAGTCTAGATTCATTTTATTCAAATAGTAATCCCAGAAGTAGGGTACTAATATTCGATGTACACAGAAATTTTGGTCTTTTCATGGTAGCTAGAGTTGCTGAAGCTCAATTTAGGATCGATGACTTGAGAACCAAAAATGTACAGATGAAAGGAGAATATCCAGAATTATTCTATTCGTGACAGCAATTCACATGTTTGACCACATCTACACACGGCAGATATATATATATTTAGTATGACAAGTGGGGATATTTAGCTATTCCCTCAATAAACACTTCAATAAAACCCTCTCTATACTCGAACTCAAATAGCAAACAAAGGTTGACTCTATCTCTGAGCACAGTTGCTTACCATCTGAAGAGGTAGATGTCCCCAAAACTGTCTCATACTCATACACTGGGAACTGGGACACATGATGCAATAGCTTTCATGAGAGCCATGAGAGTGTTCAACCTTCAAACTAGAAATTCCAAGGGTGAACTTTCATAAGGTGAAATGCTAATGCAAGCAGGTGTTTGCAGGAAAGCAGGTGAGAGGAAAGACCATTCCATGCAGAAGGAAATCACATGCAAAGGTACCAGGTCAGGTGAGGAGAAGAAAATAGAACTGGAGAGATGCTCTGAGGTAAAGAGCTTAAGATGGCAGCTCACAACTTCCTGGAACTCCAGTTCCAGAGGTAGCCCTGTTCTGTTCTCCTTGGGAACCTGTGCACATACTCATATATTACCAAGCAGACATACCTATGACTAAAGACAAATATTTTCTTTAAAGTCTGGTCTTTGAGTACTAGAGACTAAGTCTGGGGCTTCAACATTCTCACCAAGCTCTAAACCCACTTAATATATTATTGTGAGAAAAGGTCTCGTTAAGTTGCCCAAGCAAGTCTTGAACTTGTGATCCTCCTGCCTCATCCTCCCAAGTAGCCGAGATAACACATCTACATGACCAGGCCTGGCTGTCAATCTTATCTTGAGTAGAAAATGTCTTGTAGGAGAACAAGATCCATCCAAATGTAGCAGTGAGATATCAGGATATAAACTCTTCAGTAAATGACCTTGTTGTCATCCACTGATGTATCTAGAATAGTGCTGGGATTGTGGGATGACTCAGTAAATACTTACTGAATGAAAAGAGGGAAAAGATATGTGGATCCAGAAGAAGCAGGGATGGACGAATGTTTCAGATGGCAGCATATGAGACCGTGTAGAGAATCCAAGTGTCCTGGAGAGGTACGCCAGGGAGAAAGACCTGCTCAGGCAGAAGGCAGAAAGACCAGAATGGCTTAGACAGGATGAATTCGCTGTGGCTGGAATGCAGGGTGCATGTAGAGTCATTGCTGGTGAGAGCACAGAGGCAGGTTAAGGTGAACTACAAGGGGGCCACCTTGGATGCCAAAGTTTTTTCCCAAGCTGGTCTGTGTCTCTTCACTTGGCATTTTGGCTTCTCACTCATGGGAATGTTGTGTGCAAGAGAAGACAGGGGCCAAGAAATCCAGCTCTCTAGAAGCAAGAACTCCACACCAATG
>NW_022652146.1:0-2545 GCF_011064425.1 Rattus rattus
CTGGGGTGACACTGGGGTGACGCTGAGATGGTGCTGGGATGGTGCTGGATGGTGCTGGGATGGTGCTGGGATGGTGCTGGGATGCTGCGGAGGTGACACAGTCACTGTTCCAGCAAGAGAGAGAGTATTTTAAAGAGAGATGCCTGTCCTGTGGGACTGTTGGAACACAGACCCAGAGAAGTAGTTTTCTCAGGAATTTCAACCACACTGAGGAAAGAAGGCTGAAGCCTTGGTAGAGCTAGAGGGGAGCTGCCCTCACAGGAAGAGACTCGCATGCTTCTAGGGAATCTCTTTTCTTATTATTTGTGCACTCACAGCCAAGGGTGGGGGATAGCTGTCAGAGATGATTTGTCGGGTTGGTTATCTTGTCTGCCTCTCTGTGGGTTCTGGGCGATGAGTGTAGGTCATCAGGCTTTGGCTGCAAGCACCTTCACCCACAAGCCATCTCCCCAACCCAGATGACACTCGTTTCTGATAACTTGCTAAGCCTTGCAAGAGTCTAGAGCCCAGACAACGGAGGGTCAGCCATGGGCCAGGCCCTCTTTGTTTCTCTTCCAGTGTGATCTTACCGACTAAATCTCCTTTCTCTGCTCTTCATGTTTGCTCCTCCTCTGTGTATGTGTGTGTTGGGGGGGGCACTGGAAGACAACTTCTAGCGTCAGCCTCAGGAAGGTCGTTCAGCTCCTTTGAGACAAGTTATCACTCCTTGTGGGGCTCACCAGTCAGGCCGTGCTGGCTGGCACCAGCAGGCCTAGGGCTCCTCCTGCCTCTGTATCCCCAACATTAGGAGTGCAGTTGTACACTCATGGCATTTTACTACGGTTTCTGGGGATTAAACTCAGGTCCTCACACTTCCAAGGCAAGTACTTTATGACCACACCGTCTTCCCATGCCTTGCTAATCTCTTTAGTTGGAGTCCTGGGGACGGGTAGCTGAGACGATCGTCCTAAAAGCTCCGACAATGGTATTACCGTCATGTAGGGGACGGGGCAGTGGTCCAGATGTAATAAGGAGAAAAGAGGGCAGAGTGCGCAGATACTCATCAGGCAGCGAGGGGCCTTGGTGTGGTGCTTGCCTAGTGTGAACAAGGCCCTGGGTTTATGCATGAAGCCCTGCATAAATTGGACATGGGCTGCACATCTGTGACCCTAGCTCTCAGGAGGGGAAGGCGGAAGGATCAGAAATTCAAGGCCAGCCTTAGCTTTCTAAGGCAGTGCGAGCCAGATTTTGTGAATCTTTGAGGTATGGGGAGTAGGGATGGTGCCTGGCTCTCTGCTTGATTACCCAAGGACATAGTCAAGGGAGCAGGGGAGTGGATGTTTTCCAAGGTCATTAGTTTGGACCCACTGGCTTCAGTTCCCACCATCCTCTGGGGGTAATTCCTCTACCCACTTCCTGACATTTTCATTCCCTGAACCTGGAATTTTCCAGCCACTTCTCTGGTCTTTCTGGAAAGGTCTCTGTTGGTCTCCACCCCAGCAGCTAGCTCACAAGGATGGCCTGCGTGGACGGCCTTCCTTTTCCTCAGCGTGTGCCAGGGACTCTGGGAACTCTGAAGGAAGGGCATGGTGTTCAGGGTCACAGATGTGAAGGTTGCTCCTGCAGGGTTCTCACGGACTCAGAATCCAGCCATCTGCCTGCAGGAGTGCTCTCTCGGAATCCAGGACTGTACCGGGGACCCGGGTATCTCAGTGACCTGCACACACGTGTGAGTGTCACCTGGGAGCACAGGTGGCTTTTCTGGAATGTTCTCTCTGCTCAGAAGTCTCCCGTCAGGGGTCTCCGTCTCTCTGCTGCTCTCTAGGCCTTCCCCCAGTTTTATTTTTACGTCTCATCTATAACTCAGTAGTTGTTCAGTCTCTAAGTCTGAAGGCCCAGAAGATGCCGAGCGAGCTGCCGTCTTCACTGTAGCTTGGCAGAAGCTGGGTTCCGCTGTCAGGAAGGAATGCGGATGAATCTGCCAGTGAGGTTGAAGGGGAGCTGATAAGAGCAAAGCTTGAGGCTCCGTGTGAGCCTCGGGAAGGGGACAGCCAACCACCTGTGGCCAGTTCCCAGGGGCCCGATACCCCATTCCGGCCTCTGTGGGCATCGGCTTACACAGTACACATCCTCCAACACAGACACATGTAAACAAAATAAATTCATCTTATCAAAGATATCAGTGAGTATAAAAAGGAGAACACTGCCCCTGCCTTAACTCCCTGAAGCCTCAAGGATGTCACCCGCTAAAGCAGAAGGGTCTTGAAAGGTGTTCCATGGCTAAGGACAGGGAAAGGTGCTCCATGACTAAGGACCTGGAAAGGTGTTCCATGACTAAGGACCTGGAAAGGTGTCCCGTGACTAAGAACCTGGAAAGGTGTCCCATAACTAAGGACCTGGAAAGGTGTTCCATGACTAAGGACCTGGAAAGGTGTCCCATGACTAAGGACCTGGAAAGGTGTTCCATGACTAAGGACCTGGAAAGGTGTTCCATGACTAAGGACCTGGAAAGGTGCTCCATGACTAAGGACCTGGAAAGGTGTTCCATGACTAAGAACCTGGAAAG
>NW_022652147.1:0-2541 GCF_011064425.1 Rattus rattus
CCGCTGGTCCGGGACTCTGGCCAAACACCGGAAGTGTCCGGCCCCAGAGGAACTCCGCCTCTGTGTGACCCGAGATCACCAGGCAAGTCGTTTGTAGCAGAAAAGTTTGTCTTACCTGTGGTCCCCAGGCTCAGGTTTGCTCGAGGGTGAGCAACTGCTTTTTCCAGAGCATAATATAAACAAGATTTGGAGCAAGAATTTCATACAATAGGTAATTTTGAGCTTTAATTTGTGCATTTAATGTGTGTGTGTGTGTGTGTGTGTGTGTGTGTGTGTCTGACAAAATGGGTATAAAGGTCACAGGGCAACTTGCAAGAGTGGGTTCTTTCCTTCTACTATGTAGGTCTTAAGGAATGAGCCCAGTCCTTCCTTTCATCAGACTCAGAAGCATGGTCTTTCAGCTAGTTTGAACAGCATTGTTGAAGATAAAATGTATTTTGGAAGTAATTATTCAACATCTTTAGGAGACTTCACCATGTGCAAGGCATCATATTTGCAGACATGCCATTCTTCCTGAGGAGCTGGCCACAAATCTCATTTGAACGTAGTCTTGCTACATTTCAGCAGTAGGCACATCCTGCCTGGCAGCTCAGTATTATGGTATAAAGGATATACTCCATGATAAACTACTGATGCTTCCCCCTCCCACAGCAGTCTATATAGCAAGTATTAACTTTCCTGGTTAGATCAAAGTTTCTTTCTTTATGTGTAGTAGCTAAAGTGTATGAGTCTTAAGCAATAAGGTCTTACCATCTAGTGCTGGAGGAAAACTAAAAGCAATAGGAACAGCCTGTGTTGTCTTGAGTGCCTTTGTGGCCTTCTGAAACAATTACTCATAGGACAGCATCCTGTGCTTGGCAGTGGGATGTTTATTTAATAATCATGTCTTTTTTTTCCTGAGGTCTGTCCCCCTCACATAGCTGTGCCATTCTTGTTTCATTCCCGCCAGATGTTTCATATTGTTTTTGTAATATGCCTGCCAGGCACTGGCACAGAAAAATAACTTGACTCATATCAGGGTCATGCTAAACATATACTCTGTTATGTTTTTTTTTATTGAATATTTTTTTTAAATTTACATTTCAAAACTTTTCCCAGTTGCCCAGACATAAACCCCCTGTCCCATCCCCCTCTCCTTCTATAAGGGTGTTCCCCCATCTACCCCCTTTCCTGCACCCCACCCCCTTACCCCCACCCCCTACACTGGAGGTCCAACTTGGGCAGGACCAAGGGCTTCTCCTTCCATTTGGTGCCCAATAAAGCCTTCCTCTTCAGCTTCTTGTCTCCTTACCCACCTAGGGCCCTCCCTTCCCCCCTCCTGTGATTGCTTTCTTTTACCTCCCAAGTTGGATTAAGGTATTCTCACTTGTGTCCTTAGGTTTGTCATCCTTCTTGAGTTCAGTAGATTGCATCCTGTGTATTCTGTGTTTTTGGCTAATATCCACTTATTAGTGAGTACATATTATGAACTTGTAGAGCCAATCTCTAGTAGAAAGACAGGGCATCAAGTGGAAGTATGGGGTTGCCGTCCCACAGTCAAATCTGTGACCCAGAATTGTTCCTGTCTAAAAGAACTGCAGGGATAAATATGGAGAAAAGCCAGAGAAAATGGAGGTCCACCAACAGCCCCAAAGTGGGATGAAGCTTAAGGGGAGGCCCCAAGGTCTGACGCTATTACAGAGGCTATGGTATGCTCACAAAAAGAGACCTATCATGATTGACCTCTGAAAAACCCAACAAGCAGCTGAAACAGTCAGATGCAGATATTTGCACCCAACCAATGGACAAAAGATGTGGTTGAATTAGGGAAAAGCTGAAATTATCTGAGGAGAAGGGCAATCCTATAGGAAGGCCAGCAGTCTCAACTGACCAGGACCCCTGAGATGTCTCATATACTGTGCCACCAACCAGGCAGCATACACCAGCTGATATGAGGCCCCCAACACATGAAGAACAGAGGATTGCTGGTCTGGAGTTAGTCAGAGAAAATGTAA
Source organism: Rattus rattus (assembly GCF_011064425.1). Lineage (NCBI taxonomy): Eukaryota > Metazoa > Chordata > Mammalia > Rodentia > Muridae > Rattus > Rattus rattus. The sequence continues at coordinate 1,995 of NW_022652147.1, forward strand.
GGGGTGTGGAAGGGTCAGAGTGTGGACTGGGAGGGGGATAAAGTTTGGATTGTAAAAAAAACATTAATGAATTTTAAAACCACAAAAAGAGTGAATTTCTTTATGCAACATCTTAAGTCATGTTTTTCTCTTAATTTTAGTTGTTCATGTTTTCCTTTTAATCATTAAATGGCATTGTTTTTATAATTGAAAAACTTCATTAATTTACATTTAATCAATTACTCATGTGTAAGGACTTTATAATCCATTCTTTTATTTATTTTATAGTTTCTTATAGTCACTTGCCTTTTCTTACATTTAAAATTTCACTTTCGACTGCCACCGCGGAGAGCCCGTGGGCAGAACCCCACGAGCGAACTTGAGCCTCGGGACCAAAGGTAAGACTAACTTATCTGCTGCAAGTGACTTGCCGGGTGGAATCGGGACAACAGCTGCAGAATCCCACTAGGACCAGGCACATCCTGTGTTTACCGGAAGTCCCACACCCGCGGATCCCGGCCCGCAGCAGCTCTCTGCTCCCAGAACCCGTGGGAGAGATACCTTACCG
>NW_022652148.1:0-2551 GCF_011064425.1 Rattus rattus
CAAGTCATGACTTAAGATGTGCTTCCACGGAACCGGTACAACTGTGTGAACAATCCTTGAATTTTGATGTTGTTGGTGAGTGTTCTCTGGGTATATTTAGAACTGTATTTTTCATATTTTAGATCTGGCTAACAGGTATCATGTGTATATGTGTGCGTGAGTGTGTGTGTGTGCGTGTGTGTATATATATATATATATACAGGTTAGTTTTTATCATCTTGACAAAGAACTTCCCACACCTGGGAAGAAGAAACCTCAATTGAGGACTTGCTCCCTCAGATCGATCTGTGGGGTGTCTGCTTCAGTTCCTGCCTCCAGGTTCCTGCATGGCGCCCCTACTGTGGCTTTCCCGACAATGGACTGTCCCCTGTAATAACCCATACCCACACCCAAATTCCTCTTGGTCGGTGTTATATCACAGCGACAGAGAGGTCAATTAGGACTCTCTAAAGTGTGTCAAGACAGTCATGGTGATACACACCTGTAATCTCAGCACTGGGGAAGCTGAGGCAGGAGGCCCATGAGTTTGAGACTCACCTGGGCTTATCACAAACAACAGTCGAGCACAGAGACACAACTCGTGTATTTGCTCTGGGGAAGTGACAGACTGTGCTGAACAAAGTTGGGTGCACCGTGGGAGGTTTAGCAAGGATGTTAATTTCTTGCGACTATGCCAGTCCAGCCAGGATGAGTCCTGAGGAGTGGGTCCCACACAGCCTCCTGCCACAGGAGCTATTCTTGAATTTTAGATCCACGGCCCTCGTCGGTTGAGCCACGGGGTCTTCCTACAGCTCCCTGGCAGCTGTCCTGTTGTATCCTCGGTCAGAAGGCAGAGAGAGGGACATGAATGCTAAGGTCATTGCACTTTCTCCTTTCCCCCTTTTTATTCAGGCCAGGCCCTTAGGCTCACCTTTTTAGTTACCTCTCTCTGGAAACACTCTGACACACAACACAGGAGTGTCTCCTAAGCACACCTAAATCCAGTCCATCCCGTTCCTGGTCTAGGATAATCAATAAACTACAGGAGAGGGTCTTGTAGCATAGAGCCATGTCTCTTTATCTGAGGAAATCGAAAGTACGAAGCAGAGACCACAGAGGCCATGCACACAGCTGCAATTCCCCGTGGCTCTATTGGCCTTTGTATGGCTGTAACTCCGGCACTCAGTACTTCACAGGCCTGACAAATGCCTGTCAAATTGAAAAGCCTTCACCATAGGGCTGACCCTTTCTATATCTGGACTTTCCTGTGGGTCCTGTGTAAATCACTGAGATGCTCAGATCTCCTTGAGTCTAACTTTGTTTGAGCTATGCTCACTTGTGGGGCGTGTGTGTGTGTGTGTGTGTGTGTGTGTGTGTGTGTGTGTGTGTATATATATATATATATATATATATATATATATATATATATATATATAGAGAGAGAGAGAGAGAGAGAGAGAGAGAGAGAGAGAGAGATTCATTGATGGACACCTAGGTTGATACCATAATGTGCCTATTGCAAGTGGCCAGTAGTACTGAATTTCATACAGAATTTCTCCCAAGTACATCATGTACTTTGGCCACATTTATCTGTCTCTATATAAACACAGATGGTTTTATGGCTCTGTATAAAGTCAATAAAAAAGGTGTGGTGTCCACCTTTCAGAGTCTGACGTCTCTATCTTATTATAATCTCATTACAATCACTTCCCAGCAAACGGCGTAACTGTGTTCCTCTTTTTTTTTTTTTGCAAGTTCACAATATTTTTATATATTTTGGAATAAGTACAAGAGTTGGAAATTTTCTGTACCAAATAAATAGTAAATTCCTACAGGAACAACAATGACAATTACTCTGATTTTGTCATCACACATTATAAACAAGTGAATGAGCTTATCAAATATACTCCAAAAAGATGTACAAACTCTAGTGTGTAAAAGAAAAGAAATAATTTTTTTATTTTAAATCAAAAGGAAACAAACATGTCTTGAAGTAGCTGACATATGATGCTTATTTCTATGAGCTAATGAATTATTTATTATATTTCTTTGTAATTATTTACACATAATAATAGTATGAATTTGATGTTGATTATTGAGTAACAGCCTTGTTTGACTCAGGTTCACTAGTGTATCATTCACAGTAATGGGTTTCACATGGCATCCTTCATACATGTGTGCCTTCGTTCTTTCTTCATCCCGTATCTTCATTCTGACATAATGTCTTTTATAAAAGGTTCAATTTTACCAAAACTAAACTTGATTAGGGATATTATGCTAGATTATTTGGCTACAGTATGTATGACTGTTAAATATTATATGACTTTTTTTTTTGAACTCTTTTTTTTTTTATTAACTTGAATATTTCTTATTTACATTTCGAGTGTTATTCCCTTTCCCGGTTTCCGGGCAAACATCCCCCTCCCACCTCCCCTTCCTTATGGGTGTTCCCCTCCCCACCCTCCCCCCATTGCCGCCCTCCCCCCAACAGTCTAGTTCACTGGGGGTTCAGTCTTAGCAGGACCCAGGGCTTCCCCTTCCACTGGTGCTCTTACTAGGATATTCATTGCTA
>NW_022652149.1:0-2543 GCF_011064425.1 Rattus rattus
ATGCCTATGGGTATCTCTTTTTTTAGGTTAGGGAAGTTTTCTTCTATGATTTTGTTGAAGATATGTACTGGTCCTTTGAGCTGGGAGTCTTCACTCTCTTCTATACCTATTATCCTTAGGTTTGATCTTCTCATTGAGTCCTGGATTTCCTGTATGTTTTGGACCAGTAGCTTTTTCCGCTTTACATTATCTTTGACAGTTGAGTCAATGATTTCTATGTAATCTTCTGCTCCTGAGATTCTCTCTTCCATCTCTTGTATTCTGTTGGTGAAGCTTGTATCTACAGCTCCTTGTCTCTTCTTTTGGTTTTCTATATCCAGGGTTGTTTCCATGTGTTCTTTCTTGATTGCTTCTATTTCCATTTTTAATTCCTTCAACTGTTTGATTGTGTTTTCCTGGAATTCTTTCAGGGATTTTTGTGACTCCTCTCTATGGGCTTCTACTTGTTTATTTATGATTTCCTGATATTCTTTCAGTGATTTTTGTGTCTCCTCTCTATGGGCTTCTACTTGTTTATTTATGTTTTCCTGGAATTCTTTCAGGCATTTTTGCGATTCCTCTCTGTAGGCTTCTACTTGTTTATTAATGTTTTCCTGTGTTTCTCTAAGGGAGTTCTTCACGTCTTTCTTGAAGTCCTCCAGCATCATGATCAAATATGATTTTGAAACTAGATCTTGCTTTTCTGGTGTGTTTGGACATTCCATGTTTGTTTTGGTGGGAGAATTGGGCTCCGATGATGCCATGTAGTCTTGGTTTCTGTTGCTTGGGTTCCTGTGCTTGCCTCTCGCCATCAGATTATCTCTAGTGTTACTTTGTTCTGCTATTTCTGACAGTGGCTAGACTGTCCTATAAGCCTGTGTGTGAGGAGTGCTGTAGACCTGTTTTACTGTTTTCTCTCAGCCAGTTATGGGGACAGAGTGTTCTGCTTTCGTGCGTGTAGTTTTTCCTCTCTACAGGTCTTCAGCTGTTCCTGTGGGCCTGTGTCTTGAGTTCACCAGGCAGGTCACTTGCAGCAGACAAGTTTGTCTTACCTGTGGTCCTGAGGCTCAAGTTCGCTCGCGGGGTGCAGCCCACGGGCTCTCTGTGGTGGCAGCAACCAGGAAGATCTGCGCCGCCCCTTCTGGGAGCTTCAGTGCACCAGGGTTCCAGATGGCCTTTGGTGTTTTCCTCTGGCGTCCGAGATGTGTGTGCAGAGAGCAGTCTCTTCTGGTTTCCCAGGCTTGTCTGCCTCTCTGAAGGTTTAGCTCTCCCTCCCACGGGATTTGGGTGCAGAGAACTGTTTATCCGGTCTGTTTCCTTCAGGTTCCAGCGGTGTCTCAGGCAGGGGTCCTGCCGCTCCTGGGCCCTCCCCCACGGGAGCCCAGAGGCCTTATACAGTTTCCTCTTGGGCCAGGGATGTGGGCAGGGGTGGGCAGTGTTGGTGGTCTCTTCCGCTCTGCAGCCTCAGGAGTGCCCACCTGACCAGGCGGTGAGGTCTCTCTCCCACGGGGTCTGGGAGCAGAGAGCTGCTGCAGGCCGGGATCCTCGGGTGTGGGACTCCCGGTAAACACAGGACGTGCCCGGTCCTAGAGGAATTCTGCCTCCGTGTGTCCCGATTTCACCAGGCAGCTTTCTTGCAGCAGAAAAGTTGGTCTTACCTGTGGTCCCGAGGCTCAAGTTCGCTCGCGGGGTGCTGCCCACGGGCTCTCTGTGGCGGCAGCAACCAGGAAGATCTATGTTCTTATATTTTTAAGTAACCAATAATTATGTAAGCTAATGATAACAAAAAATGTCACAGGAGTGTCTGAGAGACTCATTGTATCTGCCATGATTATTCAGTCACTTCACACTCTCTCAAGATTCTGACTTTCTTGTGTCCTTCACAACTTAGAACAAACAGTCCTGATGTGTATGCAGTATTAAGTCACTTTTGGTCAGTTTATAAAACATACATATTCCCTCTGAACAAGTGCACAGTGTACAAGTGTAAGGCCTTAAGTAACTTCTCCTTACACGTGTGGTGCAGAGAAAATGAGGAAAGTCATGTAAAATGAGAGAAAAGGCTTTGCACACAATTCTCCCCACACCAGTGTTACAGTCTGAAGGGTTCAGAAACTCACAGTTCAGATGGGTTTTTGTCAATCCATGTCCAATCACCGTTTGTATTATCATAAGATAATCCAATCCAGTAACTGTCTGGAGTAACCAGGAGATGAAGGAACATCTGTAAAGGAAACAACAAACCTTATGATGAAATTTCTTTCTGTTGAATGAGAGAACATGCAGCAAAAGTTCTCAGCATTCCTGTGTCATTCTCTGCTTTCATGTCCCACCTCTCAGTCTCACCATGTAAACTTTCTAAAGCAATTCCTACTAGTATCACATTTTAATCAAAACTATGTCAGTTCAATGTGTTATTGAAAATAAAAACTTCAGGTGTCCTGAGATACTGGATTCATGACAATTTGTTACAGTGCTTGTTAGACTGAGGCTTACTATGTACAAAGCCAGTCCTTTAATTAACAATCTTCTTGCTTAAGGCACATAAATGCACATAGATCATT
>NW_022652150.1:0-2545 GCF_011064425.1 Rattus rattus
ACAATAATTGGCAGATACATTGAGAATCAATATATGGCTTTCTCAGAAAAATGCACATAGAATAAACACAAACTCATCATTACCAAGACTAGTTGTATACATAATGAAAGCTCTAGATGCTACCAATAGCATTTATTCAAGTCTGTTTAAACATTTTCTTTAAAGAAACTGATGTGCCTGCAGCATATGATTAATACCTGTTAATTTTATATAACAAAGATATACTCAGCTCTTTAAAAATGGTGTTAAAACAATGGCCTCAAAATGGGTGGGATAAAAACAAAATTCATTCAGAGTTATGTGTCTTAGACAATATAAACAAATACAGTGTTAATACAATTTAATTCATATCAGTTGTGAAAATGTGATATAATTCTATGATCCTAAGATAAAGGGATTATAAGTAACAGATAAAACAATAATGTTTCCCACACCCGCGGATCTCGGCCCGCAACAGCTCTCTGCTCCCAAAACCCGTGGGAGAGAGACCTCAACGCCCGGTCAGGTGGGCACTCCTGAGGCTGCAGAGTGGAAGAGACCACCAACACTGCCCACCCCTGCCCACATCCCTGGCCCAAGAGGAAACTGTATAAGGCCTCTGGGCTCCCGTGGGAGAGGGCCCAGGAGAGGCAGGAGCCCTGCCTGAGACACCGCCGGAACCTGAAGGAAACAGACCGGATAAACAGTTCTCTGCACCCAAATCCCATGGGAGGGAGAGCTAAACCTTCAGAGAGGCAGACACGCCTGCGAAACCAGAAGAGACTGCTCTCTGCACACATTACTGATTCCAGAGGAAAACACCGGAGGCCATCTGGAACCCTGGTGCACGGAGGCTCCCGGAAGGGGCGGCGCAGATCTTCCCGGTTGCTGCCACCGCAGAGAGCCCGTGGGCAGCACCCCGCGAGCGAACTTGAGCCTCGGGACCACAGGTAAGACCAACTTTTCTGCTGCAAGTGACCTGCCTGGTGAACTCAAGACACAGGCCCACAGGAACAGCTGAAGACCTGTAGAGGGGCAAAACTACACACACGAAAGCAGAACACTCTGTCCCCATAACTGGCTGAAAGAAAACAGTAAAACAGGTCTACAGCACTCCTGACACACAGGCTTATAGGACAGTCTAGCCACTGTCAGAAATAGCAGAACAAAGTAACAATAGAGATAATCTGATGGCGAGAGGCAAGCGCAGGAACACAAGCAACAGAAACCAAGACTACATGGCATCATCGGAGACCAATTCTCCCACCAAAACAAACAGAATCTCATTTTCGTGGTGAATTCTCTTCATTCCAAGAGGGACTGTCTTGTATGAATTGTATTTTCAAGATATAGCAAGGTTTTCATGCATGGATTCTCAGTTTCTTGGAGAATTCTCTTCAATGCAAGCATTGAACATCCTTGTATCAAGTCGGCTTTTGAAGATACAGCAAGACTTTTATGCAGGGAATCTCATAATCTTGGCAACTTCTCTTCATTCCTTGTGGGATGTGCTTGAATCAAGCGTAAATTTCAAGATATAGGTAGGTTTTCTTGCATGGAATCTCAGTGTCTTGGCAAATCCTCTTCAATAAAAATGGGACGCGCTCTTATCAAGTGTCCTTTTCAAGATATAGCAACGTATTCTCACAGGGAATCTCAGAATATTGGCGAATTCTCTCCATTCCAAGCAGGAATCACTTGTACCAAGCATTCTTTTCAAGGTATACCAAGATTTTCATGCATGGAATTTCACTTTCTTGGCGAAATCTCTTCAATACAATCAGGATGCGCTTGTATCAAGCATACTTTTCAAGATATAGAAAGATATTCATGCACAGAATCTCAGTTTCTTGGCGAATTCTCTCCATTCCAAGCAGGACTCGCTTGTATGAAGCATACTTTTCAAGATATAGCAACGTTTTGACTACCAGAATCTCAGCTTCTTGGCGAATTCTCTTCAATACAAGCGGGACACCCTTGTATCAAGTGTGGTTTTCAAGACAGCAAGATTTTTATGCAAGTAGTCTCAGAATGTTGATGGATTCTCTTCATTCCAAGTTGGAGGTGCTTGTATGATGCCTACTTTTCAAGATATAGCAATGTTTTTACTCCTGGAATCTCAGTATCCAGGTGAGTTCTTTTTTTTACAAGTGGGACTCACTTGAATCAAACATAGTTTTCCAGCTACACCAAGGTATTCAGGCATGTTATCTCACTTTTTCAGTGAAGTCTCTTCAAAACAATGGGGACGCACTTTAACAAGTGTACTTTTCAAGATATAGCTAGATTTTTATGCATGGATTCTCAAATTCTTGGCGAATTATCATTGGTCCAAGGGGGTTGGGATTCAAAGAAGCATACTTTTCAAGAGATGGCAAGGCATTCACACACAGAATCTCAGTTTTTTGGCAAATTATCTGGGTTGCAAGTTGGACCTGCTTGTATGATGCCTACTTTTCAAGACATAGCAAGGTATGTGAATTCTCTTCCTTCCCAGAGGACTGGCTTGTATGAAGTGTAATTTCAAGATATAGCAAGGTTTTCATCCATGAAAGTTCAGTTTCGT
>NW_022652151.1:0-2537 GCF_011064425.1 Rattus rattus
GCCTGAGTGTGTTCACTAGCGGCCTGTGACCAGTCCACACTGCTGGGCATAGAGACGCTAACTTGCTCTTTGTCACCACAATCCTGGGACACTGACTCCAAATATGTACTTCCTGTTTCTTGTTCCACTTCAGAGAGTGAGCTAGGGTCACCTGAGTGGTGGGAATGAGGCCACATGCCTACTCTCTGGCAGCAAGGGAGGATGGGAAAACTGGGAGCTGACTGGAGGAAGCGGGCATGCATGTGGCATGGTTTGAATGATCCACGATTCTACTACAGAGGGGTCATCAGCCTTTTGAGAGCCATCTTGAGGCCACAGCTGGACACTCGAGTCAAAGGTTCTAGGTGCTAAGAGTGTGCCTCCAGCAAGGGCTTGGGCTGCCACTGAGGGCATAGCAGTCCCCTCCTGAGGTCACAGCAGACACTTGCCCCCCAGTGACTCAGGCTTGGGGCTGGGATAGACTTGTGCTTCTATCACGTCTAAGCGTGTGCAGTGGGGAATCCATTTCCCTTCTCTGGGCTTCACTCTTCTTGCTGTAAAATGGGAGCGGTTGTAGCACCCTGTCGTGGGGACTGACGGGAGAGCCAGATGTTCAGATGTGAGAAGGGAGAGCCAGATGTTCAGATGAGAGAAAGGCTTAGCATCTAATTAAAGAACTGTCACTTGGTGATACTGCGTGTGCACAACACGGAGCCAGTCCTAGTCTGGTGCATGCTTTTCAGAGCTTTCCTCTTTTCTCTCCCTGCCCTGAAGTTCTTCTACAGTGATAGAGAAAGCCATGTGTGTAGAAGCTTCATTGTTCCCTGCTGGGGCCTTGGTTTGTTCGTTCATTCATTCATTCACTCATTCATTCATTCACTCACTCATTCATTCGTTTGCTCATTCATTCATTCATTCATTCATTCATTTATTTGCTCTTTCATTCATTCACTCATTCACTCATTCATTCATTCGTTTGCTCATTCATTCGCTCATTCACTCATTCACTCATTCCATTCATTCACTTGGCGTTTCTTCTTGTCTCATTGTATCCTCCCTGATCCTTGCTCATGTGCCTCCTCGGCCCTTTCAAAGGAAGCTCTCCTTTATCTTAGTTGTACTCACCCTGGACCATCTTTCCTTCAGATTGCTGGCTCCCGACTGGTCTGTCACTCAAGCCTCAGCTAAAGTGTACCTCTCCCTCTGACAGCCCCCCTGGCTACCTGTGTCAAACCAGCCTCCCCACACCTCAGGTCTGTCCGCCTTGTTTCTTTGGACCAGGGAGGGACAGAGTTTCCCTGCTACTGGGGATGAGGCTGCTTCTTCACCTTCTGCAGAGCACAGTATGAAGTCCCTCAGTCAGAGGAGACCTGGCATGTCCGACCCTCCCAGAAGATAAGCCCCTTGCTGGGTCACACATTAGCTTATGATAGGGTTGTGACCCCATGCCTGGAGCCCTGGTGTGCCCCCAGGTGACTGGTGCTTCCGGTCACAGGCTGTGGGGGGTCTTTAGCACTAGATGTGGGTGGGATTGGATGGGAGTTAATGAGAGAGCCTGCTGATCTGGTGGCTTTTCTAATTAGGCTGTGACAGCTCCAGACCCAGCCAAGGAAGGAGATGCTTATGCTAATCAGGCTCAGTCTGCTGTTTCCCCAGCTGGCAGAGTTGCCCTGAGCCTGAAGTGTGTGTGTGCCCAGCATGCAAGCCACTGGGGATGAGGGGGATGGCTTTAGGTGGTAGCTGAGATTCTAGGGCACTCAACCGTCCTGGTTTAGGGAGAAAAGGGCAATAGGAAAAGCTAACAGTGGGCAGTCCAGCCACACACCCTCCTATACTGAAGGATGAGAGGATAGACAGGTCTTGGATGCTCAGTTTCCAGAGACAGGAGACTCCGACCAAAGTAACTTAAGTGGAGAAGGGCTCACAGGTTTGAGTTCGTTCAAATCAAGTACTGATGTTTAAATACTGTTCTTTGCATAAACCTCAAAGTAGATGGGGAAGAAGAAATAAGCCCCTATCATGTATAAAAATTTTTTTCTCCTAGAGACATAGGTATAGATTACCCACTTCGAGTCAGTATTACACAGGAGCTCTCTCTCTCTCTCTCTCTCTCTCTCTCTCTCTCTCTCAATTTGTCTCTGTCTCTTTCTCTCTCTCTGTCTCTCTCTGTCTCTCTATCTCTCAATTTGTCTCTGTCTCTTTCTCTCTGTCTCTCTCCGTCTCTCTGTCTGTCTCTGTCTCTGTCTCTGTCTCTCTCTCTCTCTCCAGGTTTCACATAGCCAGGGCTACCTTAAACTTTCTCTATAGTCTACATTGACCTTGAACTTCTAACCTTACTGTCTCCATCTCCTGGGAGCCTCTCCATCAGGCTGAGTTCATGAAGTCCTGGGGTTTTGTGCATGCTAGGGTGAACACTCTACCAACTGAGCTACATTCTCGGCCCTGCCTCTTGTGAAGACTTTAACAGCATTCCACAGACATTTTCACAGCCCTCTCTATTTCTTTTGTAAATTAATCAGAGGGAACAGGAAAAGGAGGAGGAGGAAGAAGAGAAGGAG
>NW_022652152.1:0-2535 GCF_011064425.1 Rattus rattus
GGGTTCCAGATGGCCTCCGGTGTTTTCCTCTGGAATCAGTAATGTGTGCAGAGAGCAGTCTCTTCTGGTTTCGCAGGCGTGTCTGCCTCTCTGAAGGTTTAGCTCTCCCTCCCACGGGATTTGGGTGCAGAGAACTGTTTATCCGGTCTGTTTCCTTCAGGTTCCGGCGGTGTCTCAGGCAGGGCTCCTGCCTCTCCTGGGCCCTCTCCCACGGGAGCCCAGAGGCCTTATACAGTTTCCTCTTGGGCCAGGGATGTGGGCAGGGGTGGGCAGTGTTGGTGGTCTCTTCTACTCTGCAGCCTCAGGAGTGCCCACCTGACCAGGCGGTAAGGTATCTCTCCTAGATCTTCCTTTTCTTGTGTGTTTGGATATTCCGTGTTTGCTTTGGTGGGATAATTGTGCTCCGATGATGCCATGTAGTCTTTGTTTCTGTTGCTTGTGTTCCTGTGCTTGCCTCTCGCCATCAGATTGTCTCTGCTGTTACTTTGTTCTGGTATTTCTGACAGTGGCTAGACTGTCCTATAGGCCCGTGTGTCAGGAGTGTTGCAGACCTGTTTTCTTTCAACCAGTTATGGGAACAGAGTGTTCTGCTTTCGGGCGTGTAGTCTTTCCTGTCTACTGCTCTTCAGTTGTTCCTGTTGACCTGTGTCCTGAGTCTACCAGGCAGGTCGCTTGGAGCAGAAAAGTTGGTCTTACCTGTGGTCCCGCGGCTCAAGTTGCTCGGGGGTGGCTGCTTTTGAGCTCTCCATGAGGGCGGCATCCAGGAGACCCTGTGCCACCTTTTCAGGGAGGCCCTGTGCACCGGGGTCCCAGATGGCATTAGGTGTTTTTTTCTGGAGTTAGAAATGTGGGCAGAGTGTATTCTCTTCTGGCTTCCCAGGTGTGTCTGCCTCTCTGAAGGTTTAGCTCTCTCTCCCATGGCATTTGGGTGTAGAGAACTCTTGATCTGGTCCCTTCCCATATATTTTCTCTTGGTGGGCAATACTTTTCCTTGTTTTGTGAAAGAAAAGACTGATCATTAGATTTAATTAACTTATAATTAATTAAAGTTATTTACATAGTTTCTTGTGCACTTTGTTGAATTTTGTAATAGAAGGCCACCTTTTTCTCAGAACATTAGTGAAAATGTAAATTAATTTAGAAAATCTCATCAAATAAAAATGTGTGAAATGTACTGGAAGTGCATAGAATGTACCAGCAATGTTTTAATATCGTCTATTTACTAGTGATATGTTTAGTGAAAGAAGCAAGGTAAACTGTATGTTTTTCTATTTTAGTGATTTCTAGATTGATTGTTATCATTAGAATGAATAATTCATGAATATTTATGATGCCTATTTTCAGATTTTCTTTCTTTCTAATTTTTTTTTGCAAGTAGATAATCTGTGTGTAATGCTGGCTCTGGAAATTTGCTTTATAGAAGTGGTGGCTTTAAAAATCCTGCTGCCTCTCACTCCTAAATGCTGACACAACAGTCATAGACCATTATGACTGCAAATTTTATTTTGATATAGGCACCTCTACCAACATAACACCCTAGATCATTCTTTATGAAAGGTTCAGTTCCATGGAATAATTGGAGATTATGATTATAGGTTTTTGGGTTCTAGCCCAGGTGACTTTTATTTCACATCAGGAATATGAAATGTTAAATCTCTGCTTTATCCTTTCAGATAATCCCTATGGTGGTATTTTCCAGTATAGATTTTTGTTAACGTGGTCAAAGAACAAGAACATTTTATATCCATGTGCTTATCACAATATTTACAAATGCTTTAAAAGCAAATAGATTTATTTTCAGCAAGTTTTGAATACTTGTTACTTGTTAATAGTAGTTTAAAAGCGTGTCATTGATTTAAGGGGCACCAGCTTTTTCGAGCATTGTCATAGCGCTGTCACTAAACAATCCTTTATTTGTCAATTTGATTTCCCCCATACCTCCTAATAATCTTTAATCTGTCTACTAGTTCAAGTATATTTTACATTTTGTGGAAATTCAGGTCCTTTACAGTGTTCAAGTCCTAAAAGGAGTAAATTAACTTCTAGCCCATCCCAGTGTTAAATTCTCGAATGTTCTAAACTTGGACATTTTGATTTGTTCCTTACCTAGATATTATCCCAAGGCAAAGTCTTGATTTAAACCTACATTGCTTCCTACCAAGATGATCAATCAGGAGGTGATTTATTAAAACTCAAGATTTTGTCAAGTCTTCTTCAGAGCCACAGAATCCAGTCAGGCCTGAGGATACTCAGGGGCCCAGGGAAGCCAGCCACAAATGTGATTGCTCTTCTCCTATGCAATGTACTCTCCAGACTTAAACTCTCCTTGTCTGGGAGTAGGAGAAAGGAAGAAGTGAGGACTTAAAAGCCGTTTTACAGCAGAACTTTCAAGACTGAAAAATAAGTAATTTTTTTCTAAGTTTTGCTTTGTTTTGTTTTCATTCTTTAAACCAGGGCCTCAGGTAGCCAGGGCAGTACTTGGCTGTGCTATATAGCAAACGGTTGTCCAGATGTCTGGTTCTACTAGGTCAGTCT
>NW_022652153.1:0-2531 GCF_011064425.1 Rattus rattus
TCTGTTGAAGGGCATCTGGGTTCTTTCCAGCTTCTGGCTATTATCAATAAGGCTGCGATGAACATAGTGGAGCACGTGTCTTTTTTATATGTTGGGGCATCTTTTGGGTATATGCCCAAGAGAGGTATAGCTGGATCCTCAGGCAGTTCAATGTCCAATTTTCTGAGGAAACTCCAGACTGATATCCAGAGTGGTTGTAGCAGTCTGCAATCCCACCAACAATGGAGGAGTATTCCTCTTTCTCCACATCCTCTCCAGCATCTGCTGTCACCTGAGTTTTTGATCTTAGCCATTGTCACTTGTGTGAGGTGAAATCTCAGGGTTGTTTTGATTTTCCTTTCCCTTATGACTAAAGATGTTGAACATTTCTTTAGGTGTTTCTCAGCCATTCGGCATTCCTCAGCTGTGAATTCTTTATTAAGCTCTGAACCCCATTTTTTAATAGAGTTATTTGTCTCCCTGTGGTCTAGTTGAAGCTATTTCTTGGTTCTCTTCGCAATACTCTTACTGCCTCATGCTTGTGTGAATGATACTTTGATTTCAATATAGTTGCCTGTTTTGCAGAAGTTTTTATTTTACCAAGTACTTAATTTCTCAGAGTTTTAAATATCTTATGTTAAATTAGTTACTTTAGGTGTGTTAAAATGATTATTGTTCTTCTCTGCTACTAAAGGTATTTTTCTTTGAATAATTATTGCACTATACTAGGTAAAGGTCAGGGTGATTGTGCTAAAAAGTGATGATCATGGTAGACAGAGAGATAAATGAATGCAACATCATACTTATAAATATATATATCAAATATAAATAATACAATTACAAAATATTCATTAAGAAATTATAAAGCAAAATTATAGAAAAGTGTGAACAATATCCAGTGTCTTTAATTTTAACTTATGTTCATTATGGAGAATTAGCTTTATGAACTCTCTACAGTTGGCAAACTTTTATGAGCAAATTAGGCAGAGAAGGATTTTTTATCAATAAAATGAAGGCTACATTTGGTAAGCATGCAGCTGAACCTAGGCAGGTTGAGAGGAATCTGAAAGCAGTTGTAAGATCAACAGAACAAATATTCACCTCCAGTACTCTTCATTAATATAGTATTACGAAAAAAGAAAATAACAGAAAACCAACCATTACAAGTTTCTCTCACAGGGGAAACAAGGTTGATGTGAAATGACCTGAGGAGCATGAATTGATGCTACTGGATATGGAGAAAGGTAGAGGAAGGTCAGAGGGATATGAGGAATGCATAATGAAAATCACATTAAATCAATGTCATTTATAAGAACATCATGTGTTAACAAAAAAGGAAAGAAAAAATGACAAGAATTCATCTTTGCTTTAATATTAATTACTTTCCCAAATTTCTTATATGTAATAAAAATATTTATTTGAGCAGTAAAGGCATTGCACCTTCTATAGAAAAGACTTCAAAGATATAGGTATAACTGTTCTTCATTTCATATTGGCTTATGGGTATCATTAGTATTTTAGAACTACAATCATACACTAAATACTGAAGGTTAAAGGTAACTCTTAATATGGGCATCATATGAATACAGAAGAAACATCAAGTAGCTTATACCTTTGCTTGTAAGTTACTATCATCATATCCAACAAAAGGTTTTTAATGGACTGCTTTCTTAACAGAAATTTTCCTGTAAGCTTTTGTGCAATCGCATTGCAATGACTTCAAGTTTTCCTTGTTCTTTCCCAGGTCTGTGTGGTCTGATTATAGGAGACACCTTGATTAATGCCTTTTCACTTTGAATAGCTGGGAAGGCATTATTTTTAGAATAAAACATTGCCTTTGTCAAACAGGAAGAGAAAACAATAATGTGTAAAATCTGGTGTGGTGGAATAAGAAAGGTTAACTGCAGAGTCATCTAAGCAGTGTCATGAAAGGGACAGCAAATAGTCACAAATTGATCTTGAACTTAAGTCTACACAAGCAATTTGCACAAACCCACAAGCCTGCATCAAAGAATGTAGGATTTGTTATTTTTGAGGATAAAGCATGAAGTTTCCATTTTACATGTAGAAATGGTGAATTTTAGAAGCCATCAATTCTCTAACACTCCCTTTTAGAGTTCTATGTCTATACAGAAAATACAACATAACACTCTAATCAGTTTGCGGATGTTTGACAGGGGACATATTCTTTAAGGTTCTGCTATTACCAAATTTTTCAAACTTCAAACTCAAGTATTTTTAACGTTCAATTTCAAGTATTTTTATTTTTTTTACTTAACTTCACAAGAATTGCTTCTTTTCCTAAAACCCAAATGCTCTCTCGTGTAATTTATAAATATGATGTGGTAAGAATTTCATATACGGGGAGAGATACCTTACCGCCTGGTCAGGTGGGCACTCCTGAGGCTGCAGAGCAGAAGAGACCACCAACACTGCCCACCCCTGCCCACATCCCTGACCCAAGAGGAAACTGTACAAGGCCTCTGGGTTCCTGTGGGGGAGGGCCCAGGTGAGGCAGGAGCCCTGCCTGAGACACCGCCGGAACCTGAAGG
>NW_022652154.1:0-2538 GCF_011064425.1 Rattus rattus
CAGTGGAAGGGGAAGCCCTGGGTCCTGCTAAGACTGAACCCCTAGTGAACTAGACTGTTGGGGAGAGGTCAGCAATGGGGGGAGGGTTGGGAGGGGAACACCCATAAGGAAGGGGAGGGGGGAGGGGGATGTTTGCCCGGAAACCGGGAAAGGGAATAACATTCGAAATGTCTATAAGAAATACTCAAGTTAATAATAAATAAAAAAAAAAGAAAAAAAATCATGTACTAAGAGTTTAATTGATCAAATAGTTAACAGAGCAATTTCCCAAATTTATTCTGTAAGATCTTTACTGGATGGCCTCACACTGATTTTAAGATTGATGATATTGGTTGAGTTTCCACGAAAGTGGGTGTTATTATAGACTTAGGTAAATGAATTAGAGTCAGTATTAAAAGCCAATTTACACATTTTGCTTAATTGATTCCTGTGAAAAATCTTCAGACAGTTCAATAGAAAGGTAAAATTTTACTCAAGGTAAAATCTTAGTAATCTTAGTGACTAAGATTTCTTTACCTTTGCCGGAAAAATTCAAATAGATTGAACTTTATTGGAATAAATACTGTCTGCTTTTCAAAAGACATAGTTATTAAAAACAAACAAGAAATGAACAAAGGATTTGGAAAAATATTTTGAGCACCCATGTCTAAGAAACAGCTGTAATCTAGGACAGAAAGTAGATTCTAACTAAAAAATTAATAACTAAATAAACAAATCAAATAAAATGAAGAAGAAACAAAAAAAAAAGAGGAAATGAAAAAAATGAAACCGACTTTTAGTTGTTTACGGTGTTGTGTGAACGCTACATGATAGCGGTGGTGGTGATAATGCTAAAACTGAGGGTGCTTTCTAGTTGAAGGTACGCTCTCTTTTTGAACATACCATATTCCCTTGAAATCCTATTCATATACTGGCGAATATCCAATTTATGTCTCTGGACCGAATCCTATCATTTGCACCCAGATGTGTGCTATGAATCTACCAGAAGATGCTGCATCTTCATATGATGCCTTTATGGTAAGATGCCCATGGTACTATGCTGTATCTTCCATTCACTAATAAACTCCTATAGTGCTTGCACAAAAAAAAATTATGACAAAGCCAGCCCCTATACTTTCTAATAGCTAACTTTATGTCAGAATTTTGAACTACACATTTTTTTCTCCAAGACTAATAAGGAAAATGTGATTTGCAGCCAGGCAACTAACAGAGACACTCTGTGTTTGCCCTCTTTTAACACAGATTTCTCTGGTAACATTTATGATCGAAAACTGTCCAAAAATTTTTGGAGAGGATGCGGTTGCAGTGTCGTATGAAACATCCCTATCTCATCCTCCCGGAGCCAAGTCCTCATGTTCCCAGAACACTGCAGCAAATATCAGAAACGTGAAGGAAACCAAACGTGGACTGAGCAGCTGCCCCGCTGGGAGGACATGCACTCCTGGCTACAATGCACTGCCAGGAACTCCAGCTGCCCCTCTTCCCTGTAAAGGCCTTCTAGGTGTGTATACTTGTTCTACTACCATAACTTACAGTTAGAATCATTGAGCACTGAAAATGTGATTTGTAACAAACAGCAACGTAGGAGTTACTGAAGCATGTGAAGGAACATTTCACCTGTGAATTCTAGGAATTATCCTACTGTTTTAATTTGCCTCCTAATTTAAGTACCTCTTTCCACTGCTCCCGAGTTTATGTTAGAGGTTGACCAAAAGCTTCTACCTGAAAGCAGATGGCAGTTGGACACAGTAATTAACAGAAGCTTTTTGGGCAGATATTCCTGTCATGTTGTACAGTAATGATCAAAAGAGACCCTTTGTCAATGCTCCCCTCTAAAGACCAATAATGGAGGTTCATCTCAAAAGTAAATAAGCCCTAAACTCTAAATATATCGCCAGTGATGATTTCTGCATGTACTTTATATACTCACCAACACATAAGAACACATACACACACACAGACACACAAACACACAAACACAAACACACACACACACATACACACAAACACACACACAAAACTACATACTGTATTACATACACTCAGAAATGCACAGAGAAATCCAGTATATTTGTTGTATCTCTCTTCATAACGTGAGACCTCAACATGAAATATTCTTTATTCATGGTTTATCTATCACAAAAGGGTCTTTAATATAAATTTGATATGTGAAAATCTTAGAGAAAACCTTCAGTAAAGTAATTGAAAATTTCCATATTTACTCTTTCTTGGTCCTTCCTGAACTCCCATAAATATAAGTTCAAACATTTTTATCTTATTACTATTATTATTTTAAATTTTTATTGAAAATTGGATTATAGCACAGTAGCCTGACTTTGCTCCCTCAAGTCCATCATAGTCACTGCACTTTCAATGTTGTTTTATATATATATTTGCATCTTTAAAGATATGAATAAAACTTGAGTCCATTTTGTTCTGTTTTGTTAATATTGATTCCATGCTATACATTGTGTATTAGCCAATACATATGAAGGCCTTTTCTGGAAAATTAATATTCTCTCAGTCATCATTAGCTGC
>NW_022652155.1:0-2523 GCF_011064425.1 Rattus rattus
TGGTAACAGGAAACATTACATCTTTATTGTCACCTCAGGTACAATATACGTTTCAGTAATGAATGTGGACATCAAACTGCAGAGGACATACATATTTTCATAATGCATAAATGGCAGTTATTGCAATATATTACAATATTACAGCAGCTAATAGACTCATCTAAATGTAATAGGTCCATAATAATAATAATTCATTGATAAAGTCCTTTTTTTTTTTATTAACTTGAATATTTCTTATATACATTTCGAGTGTTATTCCCTTTCCCGGTTTCCGGGCAAACATCCCCCTCCCCCCTCCCCTTCCTTATGGGTGTTCCCCTCCCCACCCTCTCCCCATTGCCGCCCTCCCCCCAACAGTCTAGTTCACTGGGGGTTCAGTCTTAGCAGGACCCAGGGCTTCCCCTTCCACTGGTGCTTCAAAAGAACCTTCTTAACATACGATTCTGAGGCAGTATTAACAGGTCTTTAGAAGTTTTATGCCAGAAATTTTATAAGATAACACTCTAAATAAGTCAGTAGAAACACAGCATACAGGCAGTGAACACACAACACATACACAGTGTAAACATAACACATAGGCGGTAAACATGCACAATGGACAAACCCCACATAGTGCACCCACGACACACAGATAGTCTACATACAATGCCGTGTACTCACTCCAAGTATGAAGTGAAGACACAAAACATAATGAACAACACATAATACACAGGCAGGGGACACACACCGCACAGGGGCTGGACACAGGCGAGATTTTCGAAAGAAGAGACAGGCAAAGGGCCCCACTCAGTGGCAGGGTGGCTGCCAATAGTCATGAGGTCTGGGCGACTTCAAAAGCACAACAAAGCTGGGAAAGGAACACCAAGGTGTCCTTGCAAAGACTCAAAATATGCCTGTCATGCTTCCCTGTCACATTATGGTACCGACACTAACCACAGGAAGGAAACCAGCTTCACACACACTTGCTAAGACCGTCAGAGAGCTCGATTAGGCCACCAAATTGGGCTGCTTATTTTTAGATTTCTTCGGGTCAATTTTGAGCAGCAGAGGAGGCTTGCCACAAACTTGAGATTAGCTTGATCTACGTCATGAGCTCCAGGCTGGCCTCTGCTCTATAGAGAGACCCTGTCTCCAAACACATTGAACTTCAAGTTAGTAATGTTAAATACTACACGGAAACCAGATCCCAACGTTAACATTGGCTATGTCAGAGTCATCCGCCTGGTCCCTGAAACCACAAGGATGCACTTATGTCATTCTTCTCCACATGAGGAAACTGAGGCTCAGAAAGGTGAAATGGTGTATCTAAAGTGCACTTAGAGTCCACCACGATCACTCCGAGCAAGAGTTATCTTTTTAGACAGGGTCTCACAATGTAGCTGTCTTGGAACTCACTGTATAGACCAGGCTGGCCTTGAACTCACAGAGGTCTTCCTGTCTCTACCTCACAAGTGCTATGACTAAAAGCATGTATACCTGACTTTTAAGAAATTCTTGAAAGCTGACGTCCACAGAAAAACTACAGTTTCTCAAAGCCTGTAGAACTATACAATAATGTGACTATCATCGCTTCTCGGCCTTTTGGCTAAGATCAAGTGAATAATGTGACTATCTCCATGTCCTGCTGTCTCTCTATTGTATGCCCCCTTTCCCAGCCTTGTACCATAGAACCATCCAGACTGTGTACTGTATTAGGGTATCTGCTTGGTAGTAAATTTGTTCACTTAATTCATTTGTTGGTTGTTTTGGGCTTTTAGAAGACAAGGTCTTGTTACCTAGCCCAGGCTGACCTCAAACTTGGGGCAAACTTCTTGCCTCAGCCTCCCAAGTCCTGGAATTGCAGGTATGTTCCACTGTGTCCATATGTGCACTGTGTTTGTTTTTGTAAGATGTGAGGGGTGAGGGGTGAAGAGTATACATGTGTGCACATGACTATGGAGGCCAAAGGTCAACCTCAAATGCCATTTCTCAGCCACTATATACTTTTTTTTGTAAACAGCATTGTAGAGGGCCGCAATAACTTTCGCCACCACTAGATGGCGCTGGCTTCCACTGTGCCCCACGTGGAAGGCCGAGCTAGACAAGATGGCGCTGGCCTTCTCTGCGCCAGCCGACTGCCCTTCTCAGGAAGTTAACTGTGCGCATGTGCAAGAGTGCCTTCGTGCCAGGTCTTTGCCCATTTCCGGGGCGTACCTGATGAGGTCATGAGTAAGCAACCAATCAGGTGTGGGTGCGCACACGGGGGATAAATAGGTGCGCCTGGCGGCGCAAGCGGGGCTTCCACCATGAGAGAGGAATAGAGAGGAATAAAGTCACTCATAGCAAGAATTTCTATGTCCCGTGTGCTTCTTGGAAGTCGCGCGTGGGACATATGGTGCTGAGAACCCTGGAGCCTCCATTTCACGGAAGAAATTCAGAAGCTATGAGTGGGGTAAGACTCTGAGAGACCATGGCTAGCCTTGATCCGCTCCAACTCAGTACCCTGCCGGACAAGGCAGGTGCCGCTGTGGTTGCTCTGGCAAC
>NW_022652156.1:0-2520 GCF_011064425.1 Rattus rattus
TTGATAAGTGGCTATTAGCCCAAATGCTTGAATTACCCTAGATGCCTAGAACAAATGAAACTCAAGACGGATGATCAAAATGTGAATGCTTCACTCCTTCTTTAAAAGGGGAACAAGAATACCCTTGGCAGGGAATAGAGAGGCAAAGATTAAAACAGAGACTGAAGGAACACCCATTCAGAGCCTGCCCCACATGTGGCCCATACATATACAGCCACCCAATTAGACAAGATGGATGAAGCAAAGAAGTGCAGGCCGACAGGAGCCGGATGTAGATCGCTCCTGAGAGACACAGCCAGAATACAGCAAATACAGAGGCGAATGCCAGCAGCAAACCACTGAACTGAGAATAGGACCCCCGTTGAAGGAATCAGAGAAAGAACTGGAAGAGCTTGAAGGGGCTCGAGACCCCATATGTACAACAATGCCAAGCAACTAGAGCTTCCAGGGAGTAAGCCACTACCCAAAGACTATACATGGACTGACCCTGGGCTCCAACCTCATAAGTAGCAATGAATATCCTAGTAAGAGCACCAGTGGAAGGGGAAGCCCTGGGTCCTGCTAAGACTGAACCCCCAGTGAACTAGATTGTTGGGAGGAGGACGGCAATGGGGAGAGGATGGGGAGGGGAACACCCATAAAGAAGGGGAGAGGGAGGGATTAGGGGGATGTTTGCCCAGAAACCGGGAAAGGGAATAACACTCAAAATGTATGTAAGATATACTCAAGTTAATAATAATAATAATAATAATAATAATAATAATAATAATAAAGAGTGTCTAGTGTAAAAGTAGAAGGTTGGGTATTGCCTTTCTTTTGCTTTATTCACTTTAACATTATATTTCCTTTGATCTCATAGTTTAATCCATTCACAATTATTGTATTAGTGTTATCTGTATGGTTGAATTTCCTTGGTCTATTTTGCTATCTATTTCCTTTGTGTCTTGTGTCTGTTTCTATTCCTTTCTTTTCCATTACCTTTTGAATTAATGGAATAATGCTTTTTTTCAATCATTTAATCCATTTAGAAAACTTTACCTCCATGTATTTGCATTTCATATTGGTTTAATTTTCAATATATATTTAAGTTAGGCTTTTATCTTAATTATAAAATTTAATATCAATGCAATATAGAAAGTTTACCACTATAACAACTTTTTCCACATTTTTATTATAAAATTTACATTTATGTCTATTATAAATGGATGAAACATTATTACTTTATGTAGAATATTTTACCTTTAAAAATGTAAGAAAAGAGAGGAAAAATATTTTTATGTAGTTTGGTAGATTTCATTTTTGATTCATTTCACCAACTCCTGTGAATTTAAGTAACAATCCAATAACATCATTTTCTAATATAATTTTCTTCTCATTATTTCATCATGTGTTACATTATAATCTGATATATTTCATTCCTGTGTGCATTAGCCTGACTGGTACAATTAAGTTAACAATAACTGATATTGTTTTTTGAAATTTTTAAACATTAAATAATATGTATATTATTTTTAATTACCTGAACAGTTAGTTTTACTGATATCTGTGCATATGTGTACCTAATATATTATCAGAGATTTACCATTAAATGCTATACCACTGCACTGTACAGAATGTACATTAGACATTTTTATACATAACACAGTGTGGAATAAAACTCATAAATTTATCTCACTGTTATTGCTGATTTGCTTCCATTTCAGGGATTTTTACTTTAGATTCATTCAAAATTATATATTTTAAACTTCTTTGTGATGAATCCTGTGACTGTTATTAAAAGGGTGTTTTTAAATATAAATTTTTTTTTAGGCCAGCATATTCAGTTTTCCAAAGCTTTAAGGTTTGCTCTGAATGTTCCACTAGCTTAGCTTCAAGAGGCTTGCTGGTAATTCCAAGATGTCTAATCCATCCTGAAATCTTCATAGAATGCCACAAAATCTCATCACTTATAATCACTCCTTCCAAAATATTTATTGTTTTCAATAAATATTGCTCACGTTTTCTAAAAAATAATATCCCCCAGAAGATTTGAAAAAGTAAAGAGAGACCAAAACTCTCATGCAAGCAGAACATTGAAATGATTTACCTTCTCACTTTGGACTTTTAGACATGAAAAGAAGCTTATTAGTTTAAAACAAATAACGATCTATACTCACTGTGGACAGTTGATGTGGTACTCGCTGGATGGATACCTGTCATCCAAGGGAAATGTATCAAGCCCACTGCAAAGTGTTACCTAAGATGTCCCCTTAATTCTCCTAAGAAAGTAATAAAACACGCAGCCAGACATCTTATCTAACAGGGCATAGAGCCATTTGACGTACACCAGGTCATATCTATTTTTCTGAATAGCACTTTAGACCTTGACTTGTCTGTCGTTCAACTTCTTTCGTAGGCAGTTTCATTACATTTACACAAGTACTGTTTGGGTATTAACTGTTTTTAACTGGTTGGTTTACAGATGGAACACACTTTCATTCACTCCTTACACACGATGGTTGCCTTTCAACAAAGTCTGAT
>NW_022652157.1:0-2516 GCF_011064425.1 Rattus rattus
TTGACGACATTCTTATAAAGCCTGCTCATTCCGCGGTTCTTCCTCCAGAAACAGAAGTAAGTCTTAAATTAAACGACAAACTTACCCTTACTGTTCCTGTATTCTCCGCCGCGATGGATACAGTTACTGGATATGAAATGGCTAGAGCTATGATTCTTGCTGGTGGTTGTGGTCCTTTACATAAAAATGTATCTGTTGATGAAAATGTAGAATCTATAAAAAAACTTGTTCAAGAATTTGGAGATTCAAAACCAATTTGTGTTTCTGTAGGTGTGGCTAATTCACAAATTGAAATTAAAAAATTGATTGATGCTGGCGCCAACATGATCTTAGTTGATTGTGCTCATGGACACACAGAAGATGCAGGAGAATTAACCAGATGAATATCCTCTACATTTCCAAATGTTTATCTAATTGCAGGAAACGTGGTAACTACTGAGGGAGCTAAGTTTCTTGTAGAAAGAGGAGTTCATGCTGTGAAAGTTGGAATGGGATGTGGATCTATTTGCATAACTAGAAAAATTACAGGTATAGGAAGAGGTCAAGTTAGCTCAATTGCTGAAGTAGCTGATTATTGCAAAAATAAAGGAATTATGGTTATTGCCGATGGTGGAATTCGTTCTAACGATGAAATTATGAAAGCTATTGCTTGTGGCGCAGATTCAGTAATGCTTGGTTACATGCTTTCTGGTTGTGATGAATGTCCTGGGGAAATTGTAGAGATTAATGGAGAAAAATATAAATACTATAGAGGAATGGCCAGTGAAGGAGTTATGAAAGATAATTCTAAAAATATCGAAACTCAAAAAAGACACATTCTTGCAGCTCGTAAATTAGTAGCAGAAGGTATTGAAAGTTACGTAAAAGCCAAAGGAAGCGTAAAAGACATAATGTTTAAAATTGAATGAAGCTTAAGAGCTGGTTTTGGATATATCGGAGCTAAAAATTTACAAGAAGTTAAAGAAAAAGCTTTCTTTGTAAAGACTTCTCAATCAGTTCTAAGTAGAACTAATTTTCACAGTATTGATAAGTTAATTACTAGATAGTTACAAAAATACTTTTTGCAAGGAAGAATTTAAAAAATTAGATCTATTTGGTTAATAGAGATTTTGCTTTTTCTAAAGATTCATCAGAAAGTTTTACTCCAAGTTTAGAAATTACATCTGCAGCCAATATGTTCCCCAATTTACCAGACAACTCCAAACTATATCCATTTAACATCCCAAATAAAGCTCCTGCAGCAAAATAATCTCCAGCTCCTGTTGTATCTACAACTTCAGCATCAGGAGCACTTATATAAAAAGATTCATTCCCTCTAATTAATCAAGCTCCATCTGCACCATTAGTGATAATAAGAACATCTCACTGATTATGTTGCTTGTTATAACTGATCAAATGATCAACTACACCCTGAATATCTTTAAATTCCGGAAATAATCCTGAAAATTCAAAATTATTTCCAATAATTCCTTTGCAATTTTTATGAAAAATAAATCTAAGAATTTCATCTTTAAATTTAGAAATACAGAATGAATTTGAAAGCCCTACAATCATCTTAGAGTTATATTTTTCAACATTTTCTAAAGTTTTAAAAATAGCGTCATTTTTTGCATCATCTGTAAATGAATAACATTCAACCAAGGAGTAATCATACTCAGCAATCTTACTTCAATCTACTTTAGAACTAACTACATTAAAAGAAGGATAAAAACTACCTATAACTGTTCTCTGACCATCAGGGGTAATCATAATTCTCAAATAGGAAGTAGGAAAATCAGGATTTACTTGAGAAAACAACTCTATCCCCATCTGATCAGCAACTCTCTCCATAGCTCTACCATTTTCATCATCTCCATAAGCACAAACAAGTCCTGTTTTACCCCCTAATAAAGAAAAAGCTTTAGCCGTATTAACCGAAGATCCTCCAACTTCAAACTCACTAAACTGTTTATCTTCAACTATACGAACTAAATTTTTAGGAGGAACTAAATCATCATAAAGAGCAGCTATTCCCTTTTTAATATCGTATTGTTCAAGCACTCCTTCTTCAACTCTAAGATACGAGTCAACTACATGACTACCAAAAAATAGAATTGATTTAGTATTGGTATTTTTCATATAATTATGTATGTATTTTTGTCTTTAACTCGTCTTTACAGGTGGGTTAAAGGATGGATAATTTTACAAGAAAACAATAATCAATTTTCAAATTAATTAAATTTTTTAATTTAATGAAAATAATTTTTGTGGATTTCTTATATAATTAGTTATCCTTAATTTCGTTTATTTAAAAATTTAAAAAATAATGGTTTCCTTCAAAGACAAAATCACAAACATTGAATCTTCTCTTTCTTTTGACGACATTCTTATAAAGCCTGCTCATTCCGCGGTTCTTCCTCCAGAAACAGAAGTAAGTCTTAAATTAAACGACAAACTTACCCTTACTGTTCCTGTATTCTCCGCCGCGATGGATACAGTTACTGGATATGAAATGGCTAGAGCTATGATTCTTGCTG
>NW_022652158.1:0-2407 GCF_011064425.1 Rattus rattus
CTTAAATGACCTTCTCGGCACTACCTGGTTACTGTCTACAAAGTGGGGCAGAGCAGGGAGTAGAGGGGTGACTCTGTAGTTACAGCAGCAGCTGCTCTTGCAGAGGACCTGCGTTCAATCTGCAGCACACACGTGGTGGCTCACAACAGTCTGTAACTCCAGGTCCAGGGGGTCTGACGCCTTCACCTGACTTCCACAGACATGCACACACCTACATGTAGGCACGAACTCATACACATGGAATAAAACTAAATAAAACTTTTGTAAAAAAAAAAAATGTACTGGGTTAGTACTGGGCTGCCTAGCATATCCAGGTTCAGTCCCCAGAACTAACATCCACACGTACATGCATACATACACATGTACATGCATACATACATACACACATGTGTGCTCACTTACTTGTTTGTTTCTAAATCAGGTATGGTGGTTCACATCTGTAATCTTAGCACTGTGGAGACAGAAGGATAGCTCCAAATTTAAGATGAGTCTTGTCTACCTAGTGAGTTTCAGGCCAGAATGGATTTTAGAGTGAAACCTTGTCAGAAACCCCACATAAAAAGTGTCAGGGATGGTGACATTTGCCTATAATCCCTGTACTGGGAAGTGAAGGAAGGAAGCCATCCTCATGTACATTGAAAGTTCCAGGCAAGCCTGGAGAACGTCATCTGGAAATGGGAAGGTTAATAATAATAATAATAATAATAATAATAATAATAATAATACTTTCCTATTAGGATTATTATGAGGATTAAGTTATATAATACATGTAATGGGTTTGGGTATTTTTTCCTTTTTTTTTTTCCCCGGAGCTGGGGACCGAACCCAGGGCCTTGCGCTTCCTAGGCAAGCGCTCTACCACTGAGCTAAATCCCCAACCCCGGGTTTGGGTATTTTTTGTTTGGATTTCTGTTGCTGCTGTTGTTGTTTCTTTATTTTTTCAAGACAGGATTTCTCTGTGTAGCCCTGGCTGTCTGGAACTCACTGGATAGACCAGCCTAGCCTCAAACTCGCAGAGATCCGCCTGCCTCTACCTCTCCAGTGCTGGGAACAAGGCGTGCGCCACCACTGCCCTGCTTGCAATGAAGTTTTAAAATCCTAAAGAGATAGATTATTTGGTTCAGTAGACAGCATTTAGCTAGTAAGCATGAAGTCCCGCGTGTCCTCTCTAGTGTTGAAAAAAAAAAAAAAAAGGCTGATAGAGACAACATACTCAATGATTAAATATCATTTTTATCATATTTTTGGGCATCTTATATTCCAGGCCAGTCCATGAAAATTCTGTGACGATTATCTGTATTAATGTTATGGAAGACAGAGAGTTCGATTAATAAGAATAATAATAAAGTTTCCTTCAACTCTTGCTTCTCGCTTAAATATTTCAAAGTTAGACTATTCCATTTTTTCCAACTATGTTTTTCCTTTCCTCTGGGAAGGAAGACCAGTATCTTTTTCAAAGCCTTGCAAACTCACTCAGTGGGTCGGGGAGACTGCTCTAATTCCCAAAGGCAGAGAATAAATCAATGCTAATGACTAAAGACCACCAAACTGCGTCGATGCTGGAACGCCCCCCCCCTTTAGAAAAGGCTGTGATACAATCTCTCGTGAAACTGAAGACGCACATTCTCTGGGCCCAGCAGCCCCACCGCTAGCTTTATAGAGAATGCAGAATTATATTAGCAGTGTTGCCTACAAGAATATTCACAGGAGCAGTGCGCCCCACGGCCTCCAACTGGAAATATCCCAGCTGTCTGACTGTAGCGTGGTTAAGTTGTGGTTTGTTTTTGTTTTTTGTTTTTTGTTTTTTTTTTTCCTTTTTTTCGAGTTGGGGACCGAACCCAGGGTCTGGGCGTGCTGAGCAAGCGCCTCTGCTGAGCTAACCCCAACCCCTTGTTGTGGTTTTTGTTGGGTTCTTGTTTGGTTTGTTTTCGTTTGATTTGGTCGGTTGATTTTGGCATTTGTTCGTTGTTTGGGGGTTTGTTTGTCTAGGGTTTGAGGTTTGTTGTTGTTTGTTTGTTTTGAGACAAGCGTTTCATAGGTAACTTAGGCTGGCTAGGAATTCATTACATAGCCCAAGCTGGCTCAGGTCCTTCCTCCAGCGACTTCCCTAGCGCTCAGCTTTAAACTGTGGGGTTGGTTTGTTTGTTTGTTTTTTATCCTTACTGTGTGTACGAGCATAGGCTGTAGCACTTGTACAGAAGAACCTCCACGGGTGGGCCAAGTATGCACACACAC
The DNA here is from genome assembly GCF_011064425.1 of Rattus rattus. Taxonomy (NCBI): domain Eukaryota; kingdom Metazoa; phylum Chordata; class Mammalia; order Rodentia; family Muridae; genus Rattus; species Rattus rattus. Next base: position 2,236 of record NW_022652158.1, read on the forward strand.
TGATAAATAAAAATTTTAATTAAGCTGGGCAGTGGTGGCACAGGCCTTAATCCCAGCAACGGGGAGACAGAGGCAGGCAGATCTCAGGAGTTCGAAGACAGCCGTGGCATATGAGAAACCTTGTCTCTGACACCTTCCCCAGAAAATTTTAATTGTACAAAGCATACAGGGG
>NW_022652159.1:0-2499 GCF_011064425.1 Rattus rattus
AGAGAGAACAAGGTTTCAAAGGCTCAGTTCTCCTCATTCAGATCAAGTACAAAGAGAAAACAAACCAACAAACAAAAAGCTATCTTTCAATGGGAGAAATAAGTTCTTGGTGGGATCCCTGAAATCTTTAAGAAGATACTCTTCTCTGTGAATCAGAACTCATCATTTAAAACAAAAATCTATAGTCAATTAATTTGGGGAAAAAACACAATAAGAATAACTTAATGCTGGAGTGGGTGGTGCCGAGTTCTCAGGAAATGAAATTGTAACTGGTACAGCGGTTGCAATTGGAGCCATCCCCTAGTCAAACTTGTGATGACCCACTGTCATTTGCCACGACCGATCTTGCTTCTATCTGAACAAATAGTAAGCTGAGGCCAAAAGTCTCAGGGCTTAGGGTAGCTATAATATTGGAAAGGAAGAAGTCAAAATATCACTATTTGCAGATGATATGATAGTATACTTAAATGACCCCAGAAGTTTCACCAGAGAACTACTAAGCCTGATAAATGACTTCAGCAAAGGGGCTGGGTATAAAATTAACTCAAACAAATTGGAAGCCTTCCTCTATTCAAAGGAGAAGCAGGCTGAATAAGAAATTAGGAGAATGAAATCCTTCACAATAGTCACAAATAACATAAAATACCTTGGTATGATAGACAGAAGTACCAATCAGAACAGTCTGACTCAGGCAAGTGTATAGTGCTGCTAACTGACCCTAGTCTTCCTAGATCTTAGGTGGAAGATAGGTAGATCTCCTGAATTCTCACTTAATGTGTTGGAGCAAAAAGTGTCCAGGGTCAAAGAAACAACTGTGCATCTGAATCATAATTACAGAATTATTGCCTTTTAATGAACTCCTAGACTTGAGTGAGTTAATGTAGTTAGATTCTTTTACGTGAAAAGGAAACTGTGACATTTAAGAAAACAAATCCCCAAATCCTAAAGAATATTTATACTATTAATTTGCACTATTAATTTCCTACCTCACTATACACAGAGAAAAATGAAGTAATCAAAGATGTTAGGAGTCTCCTGGAAATTGACTTTAAAATTAATTTTAAATCCAGGAGATACAAAATACCCCATCAGAGTAGAAGTTTACAGGGCATACACTGTCAACAGGATTTTAAATAAGGTACACCTCAGAGTTGTCCCAAAGGCTTTCAAACTGATCTATTGCCATTTCTTCATTTCCTGACTAAATACCTGGAAGAGACACACTTACCGGATGAAAGAATATCCACATTCATCCCATCCACTAATGTGGGAAGGCTACTACAACAGAAAAAGGAAAACAATAGAACTTCTTTACTTAATAAAATGGTACATCAAAAACAGTGCTGCCTTCCTGGGGCAACTGCAGATTGATGCCTCCATTCAAAAGAATGAGGGGCAATAACCCCTAGCATACCTTCGTTCAACTCATCTTTTTGGCCTGAGAAGAAATCAGCTCTATCTTATGATATAAGCTGTGGCAGATGTGATTTCATCACCCGAACAAGCCCATAAATCCACAGAGGCAAGCTGGTACAATCACTCTGAAAATCAGTCTGGAGGTTCCTCAGAAAATTGGACATAGTACTACCCGTGGACCCAGCTATACCACTCCTGGACCTATACCCAAATGATGCTCCAACATATAAGAAGGACACATGCTCCACTTTGTTCATAGTAACCTTATTTATAATAGCCAGAAGCTAGAAAGGAACAGAGGAATAGATACAGAAAATGTGGTACATCTACACAATGGAGTACTACTCAGCTATTAAAAGCAATGACTTCTTACTATAAAAAACTATATTCAACAAAACTTGAAAATCTTCAGGAAATGGACAATTTCCTAGACAGATACCAGGTACCGAAGTTAAATCAGGAACAGATAAACCAGTTAAACAACCCCATAACTCCTAAGAAAATAGAAGCAGTCATTAAAGGTCTCCCAACCAAAAAGAGCCCAGGTCCAGACGGGTTTAGTGCAGAACTCTATCAAACCTTCATAGAAGACCTCATACCAATATTATCCAAACTATTCCATAAAATTGAAACAGATGGAGCACTACCGAATACCTTCTATGAAGCCACAATTACTCTTATACCTAAACCACACAAAGACACAACAAAGAAAGAGAACTTCAGACCAATTTCCCTTATGAATATCGACGCAAAAATACTCAATAAAATTCTGGCAAACCGAATCCAAGAGCACATCAAAACAATCATCCACCATGATCAAGTAGGCTTCATCCCAGGCATGCAGTGATGGTTTAATATACGGAAAACCATCAACGTGATCCATCATATAAACAAACTGAAAGAACAAAACCACATAATCATTTCATTAGATGCTGAGAAAGCATTTGACAAAATTCAACACCCCTTCATGATAAAAGTCCTGGAAAGAATAGGAATTCAAGGCCCATACCTAAACATAGTAAAAGCCATATACAGCAAACCAGTTGCTAACATTAAACTAAATGGAGAGAAACTTGAAGCAAT
>NW_022652160.1:0-2510 GCF_011064425.1 Rattus rattus
ATATCACCCAGAATACACATTCATAAATCCCAACATCTCCTTAAGGGCGGAAGCAAAAAGATATGATCCAAGACCCTCCTCAATCTTCCTCCATGTTCTTCAAAACAACCATCTGATATAAACATTCTCCTCAAACCTAAAGCCTCTCTTCCTAGGTCTAAATCCCGCCGGAAGAACAGAAAGAGAATACCTAAATATGGTGTTCCTTATCTTTCTATAAACACTCACCGTCTGATCCATAGATTCCCGAGAAATTCTTATGTCCTCCCTGTAATCATTCAATGCCACAAACAACCTCAATATATCCGCCCCATATTCTTCCACCAACTCTAGGGGATCAACCACATTCCCTCTTGACTTTGACATCTTATTTCCCTCCCCATCAAGAACAAATCCATGTCCAATCACTCCTCCAAAGGGTAATCCCCTTCCGCACGCCGTTCCCACAATAGCCGAAGAATTAAACCATCCCCTAATCTGGTCAAACCCTTCCAGATAAACATCTGCCTTCTTCTGCCCAATAACCCTCCAGCTGCACCCAGAATCAAACCACACATCTAAAACATCCTCGGATTTTCGTAATTTCCTTCCGACATATTCCACTTCCAAATCCGGACACAAAAAGTATTCAGCATTCTCCTTGAACCAAATGTCATATCCCTCCCTCTCCATTATTTCCAGAATATGATTCATCTGTCTTGCATCCAATATGGGCCTATCCTCCTCATCGTAAAGAACTGGTATTGGTATTCCCCATGAGCGCTGTCGGGACAGACACCATCTATCCCTCTTTAGAACAGTACTTCGCAATTGATTTACCAATCATTCGGGACTGGACCAAACTCCGCCTCTAAAACTCTCCTCCAGATCTCCCCTTAGTCTTCCCAGATCCAGAAACCACTGTGGTGAAGCCAGATACAATAATGGCTTCTCGGACCTTCAATCGTGACCAAGGCTGTGTCTTATGATCTTACGAGAAACCAAATATCCCTTTTCCTCCAATCAATCCGCTATTACCCTGGCCGCCTTCATGTAGAACATCCCATTGACGGGGGAGAACTTGGTGTTTCCATAAAAATGACCATCCTTCCCAATACTCACATAAACCTCAATTCCCTCACGAGTGCAGGCCACATAGTCCTCCAGACCATATCCAGGAGCAGTATGTACCAAACCCGTTCCCTGATCATCCATCACGTGGTCGCCCCTATGATCCTTCCGGTTTCTCCAGTAAGAGGATTTAAATACTCTAGTCCCAAAAGATTCCGCCCATCAATTGTTCCAACGGTGATGGTGTGCGCCAATCCCATTTCACCCAACAGACTCTCTAGACATACATACCGATTGCCATCTCCATCCTCAACTAATACATAAATGAATTCAGGATTAACGGATATGGCAAGGTTACCCTCCAAAGTGTAGGGCGTGGTGGTTCAAATCAGAAATCTAGTGCCTGTCTCCAAAGTGGTTCCATCTGGAAGAACAACGCCATTCTTAAGTGGAAACCAAACATAAATACTCTCTGTTTCCACCTCTCTATAGATGATTTCGGATTCAGCCAAGGCTGTGCCCGAAGACCAGGACCAGGCAACCGGAAGAAACTCCCGCTTTAGAAGACCTTTGCTAAGAAAATCGACAAACAACTTCAATTCGAATGTGACATGTGCGGGATCTAGAGTGGTGTAATAGTTTTTAAAATCAGACAACAGATGCAACTTTAGGAATTGAGTCTTCTGGAGTTCCAATTGTCCCAAAGCGTACTCTCTACATCTCCTTCTCTTTTCGGATGTGGAAATAAACTTGTAATCACCATCCTTCTCAACCCTATTCTCAATGGGCAGTCCGTGAGTGTCCCATCCAGGAACATAGTGAATTCTCTTGCCTCTAAAGGCGGCCCATCTAAGAATGAAATCCTTAAGTATCTTGTTGAGGGCATGCCCTACATGAATGTTTCCATTGGCGTAAGGGGGTCCGTCGTGGAGAATGAAAAGATCTCCATCTCTATCAGTTAGACTCCGAAAAATCTCATTTTTACTTCACAAATTCCTATATTTATCCTCATTCTTTGCCAAATTAGCCCGCATGGGAAACTCGGTCCGAGGGAGGTTTAGGGTGTTTTTATATTTCATCTAAAATTCTTAAGATGGGAACGGGTAAGCTTATAGTAATAGCCGGACCCAGCGGGGTAGGTAAGAAGACCCTAGTAAGTAAGATATTAAAGGATAGAGACTTTAACATCATTTTCTCTGTCTCTCTGACAACTCGAAACATGAGAGAAGGAGAGGTTAACGGAGTTGACTACATATTCACCACCAAGGAAGATTTCAGAGAAAAAATCGCAAGGGGCGAAATGCTCGAGTATGCCGAGTTTTTCAATAACTATTATGGAACTTCAAAAATCTGGGTTGAAGAGAGACTTAATGCTGGCAAGAACGTTCTTCTGGAGATAGAAACCATAGGTTTCAGGCAGATAAAAGAAAAATTCCCAGAACTATTATCCATATTCATAC
>NW_022652161.1:0-2508 GCF_011064425.1 Rattus rattus
GGTGCTCTTACTAGGATATTCATTGCTACCTATGAGGTCAGAGTCCAGGGTCAGTCCATGTATAGTCTTTAGGTAGTGGCTTAGTCCCTGGAAGCTCTGGTTGCTTGGCATTGTTGTACATGTGGGGTCTCGAGCCCCTTCAAGCTCTTCCAGTTCTTTCTCTGATTCCTTCAACGGGGGTCCTATTCTCAGTTCAGTGTACCCATCAGTATTAAGTTAGTGAATTGTCTGCCATTCATGAGGTACTATGAAGTTCTAAGTCTTAGATGTTATTGCTCTTCTGGGCAACGTTATTAAATGTGTGCAGGTGGTGTGTGTGTGTGTGTGTGTGTGTGTGTGTGTGTGTGTGTCTAACTAATGGCATCTCTCTTGCCTCAAGATGGTTTTTGCTCTAATAGCATGAAACTTAGTTGGCTTTAAATAGCTATAAAATGGGTCCTGATCATCAAAAATGCCCAGAGGGTTTGTTTGTTTGTTTGTTTGTTTGTTTAGAAGCTTGGAATTTTCAGCTCTACACTAAACTGTCTTGGAGAGGAAAAGAAATAGAGATTTTAATTAATCTCCAATGGCCAGTAATTTAATAATTATATTTACTTAATAAAACCTCTATTAAAAAAACTCCTAAACAAAAAACAACAACCTCAAGTTTTATTACAGAGCAATAGTGACAGAAACTGCATGGTATTGGTACAGAGACAGGAAAGTAGATCAATGGAATATAATTGAAGACACAGAAATGAACACACACACACACACACACACACACACACACACACCTATGGAAGTTTGATCTTTGACAAAGGAGCTAAAACCACCCAGTGGAAAAAAAGATAGCCTTTCCAATAAATGGTGCTGGTTCACCTGGAGGTCAGCATGTAGAAGATTGCAAGTTGATCCATTCTTATCACCCTGTACAAAGCTCAAGTGTGAGTGGATAAAGGATCTCCACATAAACCAGATACACTCAAACTAATAGAAGAAAAAGTGGGGAATAACCTCAAACACGTAGGCGTGGGGGAAAAATTTCCTGAACAGAACACCAATGGCTTATGCTGTAAGATCAAGAACTGACAAATGGGCCTCATAAAGTTGAAAGGCTTCTGTAAGGCAAAGGACATTGTCATTAGGACAAAACAGCAACCAACAGATTGGGAAAAGATCTTTACCAATCCTACATCTGACAGAGGACTAATATCCAAAATATACAAAGAACTCAAGAAGGTATACTCCACGGAACCAAATAACCCTATTAAAAATGGGGTACAGAGGTAAATGAAGAATTCACAGCTGAGAAATATTGAATGGCTGAGAAGTACGTAAAGAAATGTTCAACATCCTTAGCCATCAGGGAAATACAAATCAAAACAACCCTGAGATGCCACCTCACACCAGTGAGAATGGCTAAGATCAAAATCTCAGGTGACAACAGATGCTGGCAAGGATATGGAGAAAGAGGAACACTTCTCCATTGTTGATGGGATTGCAAGCTGGTACAACCACTCTGGAAATCAGTCTTGTGGTTCCTCAGAAAATTACACCTAGTACTACCTGAGGACCCAATTATACCACTTCTGGGCATATACCCAAAAGATGTTCCAAAATGTAACAAGGCCACATGCTCCACAATGTTCATAGCAGTCTTATTTTTCATAGCCAGAAGCTGGAAAGAACTCAGATGTCCTTCAACAGAGGAATGAATACAGAAAATTTGCTACATTTATACAATTGAGTACTACTCAGATATTAAAAACAATGACTTCATGAAATTTTTAGGCAAATGGATGGAAGTAGAAAATATCCTGAGTGAGGTAACCCAATCACAAAAGAACACACATGGTATGCACTCACTGATAAGTGGATATTAGTTCAAAAGCTTGAATTACCCAAGATAAAATCCACAGACCACATGAAGCTCAAGAAGAAGGAAAACCGACCCCTGCCCACATCCCTGACCCAAGAGGAAACTGTACAAGGCCTCTGGGCTCCCGTGGGAGAGGGCCCAGGTGAGGCAGGAGCCCTGCCTGAGACACCGCTGGAACCTGAAGGAAACAGACCGGATAAACAGTTCTCTGCACCCAAATCCCGTGGGAGGGAGAGCTAAACCTTCAGAGAGGCAGACACGACTGCGAAACCAGAAGAGACTGCTCTCTGCACACATTACTGATTCCAGAGGAAAATACCGGAGGCCATCTGGAACCCTGGTGCACGGAGGCCCCCGGAAGAGGCGGCGCAGATCTTCCTGGTTGCTGCCACCGCGGAGAGCCCGTGGGCAGAACCCCGCGAGCGAACTTGAGCCTCGGGACCACAGGTAAGACTAACTTATCTGCTGCAAGTGACCTGCCTGGTGAACTCAAGGCACAGGTCCACAAGAACAGCTGAAAACCTGTAGAAAGGAAAAACTACAGGCCCGAAAGCAGAACACTCTGTCCCCATAACTGACTGAAAGAGAGGAAAACAGGTCTACAGCACTCCTGACACACAGGCCTATAGGACAGTTTAGCCACTGTC
>NW_022652162.1:0-2508 GCF_011064425.1 Rattus rattus
AATCCTCTTCCCTCTGCCATCTTCCCACCTACTGCTAAGGTTCTAGGCATGTGTCACCACACCCAACTGTGAATATTTTTTACAACCTATACATGGTAAATTAAGTTTACATATTTTGTTTGTTTCTTGAGACAGGGTTTCTCTGTGTAGCCCATCCTGGAACTCACTCTGTAGACCAGGCTGGCCTCAAACTCAGAGATTCGCCTACCTCTGCTTTCTGAGTGCTGGGATTAAAGGATGTGCCACTGCTCGGCTGAACTAACATTTATTAAGCCCACATGGCAAGTCACTTTCCACCCTACAGACCTGTGTCTTGGCTTCATGGTTGAAAGGGTTTTGAAATAATCCTAGGAGAGGACAAACTCTCTCTTCTACTCAATGAATGAATGGGCTCAGAAGCTGAGGAAATGTGAGTAGCCGGGACCACTAGTTACTTAGTTACCTAACCATTTCCCCTCCCCTTCCTAAGATTTTTCTAAGTGTTTAAACTACCTTTATTTATTTGTTTGTTTGTTTATTTATCTGGGAGGCAGTGCATGTGGAGGTCAGGGGACAATTTGTGGAAATCTATTCTCTTCCACCACTTGGGTGCCAGGAATGGAACTCAGGTGATCAGGCTCGAAGACCTTTACCCAGTGAGCCATCTCATGAGCCTTTCTCTTTTATACAGGGTCTCATGTAGCTCAGGCTAGCCTTGAAATCACGACAAACTGAGGCTAAGCAGCCTCCTACCTCTAAGCCTCTGGCCTGGGATTATGGTGGAGCATCACCGTATGAAACGACGAGGTGCTGAGGACCGAGCCCAGGGCTTTGTTCACGCTGAGAGAACACTCCACAGACTGAGGCACACCCTCTGGTATTCCTCATCTGCTTGGTATGAAGTAAGCTGTGTACTGAGACCAACACACATGCACACACACACATACACACACACACACACACACACAAACACACACATACACATACATACACACACATACACAGACACACACATACACACATGCATACATTCACACACACATACACAGACACACACATACATACATACACACATGCACACACATGCACACACATACGTACACACACATACATTCATACACACATACATGCACACACATATATCATACATACACACGTACATACACAAACATACCTACACACACACATACCTACACACACACATATATATACACATATACATACACACACAACTACACACACACACACACACACACACACACACATTGTTAATCACCATGACAACCTTATTCTAGAGTAAGGCAAAAAGTAGCCTTGTTCCTGTGCTTCTGACCAAAGTGGCCGAGTTTCAGCCTCCCCCTCTGGAGTCACAGCCCCACGGCAAAGAAAGGGAACCCACAGCCTGCTGCACGAGAGCCGAGGTGCGAGGCAGAGTTCACGGCTCATTTCCTCTCCATCAGAGCCCGCTGTAGGAGCTGCAGATACCAGTTCAAACAGCCCATCACCATGATCGGGAAAGCAGGGATCCCCATCTTAAAGATAGGCAGCAGAAGATGAGGAGTGGGGTCACCTGCTCCCAGGCTCCCCGGCTTGTCAGCATCACTGTCCTGGGAACCAGCCATGCGCAACGATGCCTTCTGTAGGCCTTTACTTTCCACTGCTAGAAAAACACAAGCGTGTGGCCTCCTAGAGTTGGATCAGACAGGACACATGTGCAGATCCCCTAGCTGAGATGGGATCTTGAAAAGAAAGCTGGGGTTGGCAGTGGGGTGCAGCAAAGTGGGGAGACATTGGTGTTTTAAACACTAGTGGGGTGTCTAACTTTTTGACACTGATAGGATGCTTTAGCATATAAGGACTGGGCCACATGCATAGCTATCCTGGGACACATGTAGCCATGGGCCACAGGTTGGACACATTTCAATATGCATTTATAAAACCTTATCCTCTCACTACCCCGGTGTGTGTGTGTGTGTGTGTGTGTGTGTGTGTGTGTGTGTATGTATGTGTGTATGTATGTGTGTGTATGTATGTGTGTGTGTGTATGCTAGGCATGGAACTCAGAGCCTTCTGCATGCTCTGCAAGCATTCACCACTGTGCTTCTCCTCCAGCTCTAGACCTCGTGTGGCTTCTGGGACACCAGTCACATCTATTACTGTCTACCTCAAGTCCACAGCACTGTCCCCCTTTCCCCAAGGAGAGACTGAAGCTCCAGGATGCAGAGTGGAATCCAAGAGTGTTCTAGCTCTGGCCTCAGTGCAAAGACCTGATCCGGAAGGCCAAGGATCCGTGGTCATGCCTAGGCACGCAACTGCCCAGTGCAAGACATTCATACACACGCTTACACTGGACGGCCGCATCTCCATCCCTTCTTTTTGTTTCTACGTAGCCCAGGATGGCTTTGAACTCCTGATCTTCCTGCTTCAGCCTTTGAATGCAAGGACTACAGCACATGCCATCATCTAGATCTTGTGCTTTATCTGCTCGGCAGGGTTCCAAGAGGCATGACAGGGGTTGAGGGGGTGGCC
>NW_022652163.1:0-2505 GCF_011064425.1 Rattus rattus
TTTTCATATTGGGTTCCAATCCACTTCACCTGCTTCAGGCTTTTCCATAACTCTTTCAGTGAGGTCCCTAGGCTTAGTCCAATGGTTGGCTGTGAATATCTGCATCTACGTCATGAAAAGGGGCTCACGGGAGGCTTGAAGGAAGCCTTGGACTTAGAAGGTAGTAGGATGTAGTTCTTTATTTGCCTAGTAGATGGGAACATAGGACCGCATCCACACAACATTCTTTCCTCACTAACCTCTGTCCTGGCCCATAGTTCTGTGATCAGATAAGTACTGAGACATGCCTTTGTGCCTCTCTGAACTAGAACCCCTGATTGGATTCCTATGGATTGGTGGGTCTGGGTTGGTGGATTCAATGACTCTGGGAAAATTCTTTCTCAGAGTGAAAGTATCCCCATAGGACTCTGGAATTGTGTTTTGTCGTGGACAGACCAGGGTTTTTAAGATACTTTTGGCCAATCATATTTGGTGTGCATACATTACTCCTTTGTGGAACATTCTTATCAGGTTCACACACAGAGAGCAATACCTTATACAAGGTGTCGGTGCCTGCACCGACACGGTACCGAGAATCGGGCGAAAGCCTGTGGGATGAAAGAAACACACACACACAGGTTATTCGTGTCAAGCCAGAAGAGGAAGAGAGCTTCTGGTTTCTTTATTGACCAACTATATATCCAAAGAACACCACTTAGCAGGAATCTGCCAAGCACAGTGGGGAACCCTGGCTGAGACTTCGGTAACAAAGGACCGACTATGTGGCCTGAATAAATTAGGGAAATAACCAGGAAGGCCAGCCTAATTCTGACTCAGGTGAGAAGTACCTGGCCAGACTGCCAGTTGGGAACAAAAGGCTTCCACATGTAAGGGCAGGGCTCAGCAGGGGTCAAACCTTGCTGGAGACCCAGAAGGGTCTTGTTCAGGCTGAAAACATTCCATGAATGCAAACTTCTTGTGCCCTAAATTACAGGGAGAGGCTTTTGATCCTACAATCTAAGACTAAGGCCAAACAGTGACAAGGCAACTAGGCCCAAATCCAATTCGGCTCCCACAACAAGGCATTTCTTAAATGTTACATTTTATATTTCATTATATTCCTTACATTAGGGCTTATCCTTAGCTATTGGGGTCACACACACACACACACACACACACACACACACACACACAAACACACACACACACTTATAGCTGTCCCTTATACAGGGCGTTTACTAAACGTTAAATATTATTTTTCAATGTATTACATACATTCCATACTCTGGAGCTTTGGTAAAACCAGAGCAATAATAGGTCTGGTTATTCCCAAAGGCTCCACAGGCCTATAAGGTGGGGATATGATAAAAGCAATGATAAAACAAAGTAAATAATCTGACTTCTAAATCAAATCTCAAAAAAAAAAACAAAAAAAAACCAAACAAATAGAATATGGCCTTATACAAAACACACAATCACTTGACTCATACAACTTAATTGTTGTTAATCTATCAAATCAAATTTCAAATAATAAAGCATTTGCAAAGAATATACTTCTAATGAAATTATTGGCTTTGGCTACAGTTCCAAGATCATATTTCTGTCTTGGCCTTTTCCTCTTGATTTTCTTCTATGTTCCATAATTGCTTTTAAAACAAACTAAAAATATCTTTAGTATTATAAAGAAAAAAATCAGAAATACAAAGAACCAAAATGTTCTTTTTTAGCCCAATATGGAGATATGAGTACACTGGGGTACAAACAAAGTCTAGATGTACTAATCTGCAGATGGTGTTCCACAGGTTACACTAGGTTTTGTTTGTTTCCATTTTTATTGATTATACTATTTCCTTCCAATAAACCAGCTAGATGTATACTATGCTCTGGCCGTTGCCCAGAACAATGGGCTCCTTCCTAATTTTGACTTCTAGAGATTTCAGGGTTTTTTTCTCATTTTAAGTTTTAATCTCTAGGATTTAGTTCATCTTTTACATGAAATTGTTCCATTTTTAATTCAAAAGCAACTGGTCTGTCTGAAACAAAATAATGTGTTTTCAATAAATGAAATAAATAGGGTCATAATACTGGTGTTATCCTTTGTAACTTGTGAGTCATACTTCATTAGGTAGCATCCCCCTGTTATGTTGAATTATGCTTCAGAAGTGTTCAAATAGGATTCATTTAGCCATCTGCATCTAGTTATCTTTGGTGTTGGTGCATAACATGAAATTGTAATTCCCCATGTCTTGTTGATAACCTGAACGTGGCAAAAGATGTGTGTTGCATTTTGATGTCTTGTAAGTATGGGTAGACATATGTGTTTTCTCCTAGTTTTATGGTATCCTCAAGTGTTATGTAAATTAAGCTATTTGTAGTGCTGACAGCTGACCATAAAAAGTGGTTGACAGATATTATGAATTTATTGCGTAGTCTTTGAGGTATAGCTTTGTTATGGTAATCTGGGTATACACTATCCAGGATTACGTGTATTAAGTGTACATCACATATGCATTCTGAGCAAAATGT
>NW_022652164.1:0-2501 GCF_011064425.1 Rattus rattus
GTGCCCACCTGACCAGGCGGTAAGGTATCTCTCCCACGGGTTCTGGGAGCAGAGAGCTGCTGCGGGCCGGGATCCGCGGGTGTGGGACTTCCGGTAAACACAGGACGTGCCTGGTCCTAGAGGGATTCTGCCTCTGTTGTCCCGATTCCACCAGGCAAGTCACTTGCAGCAGATAAGTTAGTCTTACCTGTGGTCCCAAGGCTCAAGTTTGCTCGCGGGGTTCTGCCCACGGGCTCTCCGCGGTGGCAGCAACCAGTGAACCCCATTTTTTAATAGGGTTATTTGTCTCCTTGCAGTGTAACTTCTTGAGTTCTTTGTATATTTTGGATATAAACTTTCTATTTGTAGGATTTGTAAAGATCTTTTCCCAATCTGTTGGTTGTCATTTTGTCCTAACAACGGTGTCCTTTGCCTTACAGAAGCTTTGCAGTTTTATGAGATCCCACAGATAATATTTTATAATAAATTTGCTATATTTAACTTCTTCTGTTGATTTTCTTTATATGCCCTGGCCCCGATTGATACTAAACTGTGAACAGCCTATTGTCCTGTCTCTAACAGCCCTGTCTCTGATCCCCAAATTTCCTGGCATGGCTATCATTAGGCATTATCTTCAGAACCAGGAGGGCACACTCCTCACTCTGTGTCTATGTATCTGTGTGATCTTGGGCAAGTCACAGAATGCTTCTAAGCTACTCTCTTTACTCTCAGTGAGGCAGATTTGCCTTAGTTTTTTCATGAGTAGGTAAAAACAAAAAGTTTTAAGCTGTCCTTGTATGTTTATCTTGAACTTTTATGTATTTTGGTGAAGTAGATGTCGATAGAATTAACTATAGGCTCAGCTAACAGGCTTCCCAGAAATTATAAATGTATCTTTTATTCTCCATTGCCTAAGTGTAGTTTTAAAGATAGAAAGTTCAAACTGTTCTTTGAAACAATACAAATGAGGAGTAACAAGATTTGACTATTTAACAAGAAAATTAGGTATCAGGTCCTTATGCGTAGCTTCTGCTGTTCCTGCTGCTCTGTTCAGTCTGGATGCATGTTAAACAGCCTGCTATTTACTGCACTTGTTCTCCTTGTTTTATTGGTTTGGCACTTCACAGTGGTTTTTAGACCATCGGAATCCAAATTTTAGGCTCATGTACTCAGGGATAATTATCTTTGGTTGCAAGGAGGATGCATGTACATGACAGGGGAGAATTAGCCAATTATGGCTTGGGAATTGCTGTTTCCAATAGCAACGCAAAAAACTTATAAATTATAAGTATATATTACATAAATAGGTATGCATGTATACAACATATATATTTCATAGTTGGCTTTTCTAAATTAAAACATTTGGGTTTTCTGAGTTTGCTAAAAATTTGACTTTATCTGGTAGAAAATAGTCAATGTCATTTCTGAACATAATTTGATTCATGATGGAGAGTATTAATTAAATAAATTACCATAATATGCAATACATTGCATCATGATTGCCTTTTTACTTCTTAGTCTGACCTATTGACTATTATATGTTTGAAGAGGAGCAGGATTGAAACCTTTTCATCATGCATTCCCAGTGTTGGCACAGTGCCTGGCATATGGGAGATTTCAAAACACATGAAATGAATTAATGAATACTGCCGGGCTGGATACAGAACAACTGGCGTCCTCAGCACAGTTCAGCCATGGTGCCTTCTGAAATCTCAAAATTTGTGTGTGTGTGTGTGTGTGTGTGTGTGTGTGTGTGTGAGTATTGTATGCGCGTGTGTGTGTCTGTCTGTCTGTCTGTCTGTGTGTCTCTGTGTGTCTTTGTGTGTGCTTGTCTGTGTGTGTCTATGTTTTTGTCTGTATGTGTTTCTCTTATGTGCATGTAGATTTATGTGCATGAGGAAGCCAGGAAAGGAGCTCAGGTACCTTAGTGTCCTGTTCTATAACTCTCCAACTTACTGATTTGAGAAAGAGTCTCTCTCGTAACCTAGAGTTAGGCTAGTTCCCGATTGGAACATTTTCACTCAAACACCACGCCCACTGAACCATATCTCCAAACCTGAGACTTCACGTTTGTTTTCTCAACACATTTTTACTATTTATTTTACTTTAACGTTTTATACGTTTAATTCAAATATTATTACATTGTTTCCCTCTCCCCCTTTAACCCTGCAGCCAGTCTTCAGTCTCCTCCCTCTGACTCTGTCACTGTTCCCACCCCTATACTCTTTCCGGTTTTCACTGTGATTCTTACACATGTATATGCGTATACATGTACAAGCAGGTACAAATGTATAAACACAGTCCAAGGAGTCTGGTTATGTCCTGTGTGTGTGTGTGTGTGTGTGTGTGTGTGTGTGTGTGTATGGTTTCAGAGCTGATCACTATGTATTATGTAATTAAGAGGCCCATCCCTAGGTAAAGTTAGTTCTCTCTCTTTTAATACTCATTAGTTGCCTGTAGCTCTTTATCTAGGAGAATGACCTTCATATTTTCCACCTGCCAGGTTAGAACGTCCATTAATA
>NW_022652165.1:0-2502 GCF_011064425.1 Rattus rattus
AAAGGCAGTTGCCTTATATACAAAACAGACTGTGGCTGTAAATTTGTCCACTGGGGATTGGTGGAGTATGAAATAACCTATTTAGCATGAATATCACCCTGGCCTTGTAGATGCTGGGGGCATGCCAACACATGCGCTGTAGGTGTTTACCACAAACGACCACCGGATGTCGGCGCCATCTTTAGCCGCTCCCTACAGTTACCAATTATATACTTTTTGTAACTGAATATAACTGGTAAGCAGAAGGTAGAATATGACCAACACTGTATAGTCCTTTGAATGAAATAAAGGGAGTATATTTGGTATAATAATATTACTTTGGGACTCTATTTTTGAAAAGATTATAAACTGTCTGCATTCCATGTAGTGTGAACTCATCTTCCCTGTTAACTAATAAATGTGGTAAGAGGACCATGTACATGCAATAGTTAATCTTCATGTCAAATTGAAGGGCTTTAGAGTCCCCTAGGAGATGGCGAGGTACACCTTGGGTCCGGTGGTGTGTATGTATGAGTGTGTGTGTGTGTGTGTGTGTGTGTGTGTGTATGTGTGTGTGTGTATGAATGTATGTGTATGTGTGTGTCCATATATAGTGTGTGCATGTATGATGTGTGTATGTGTTTGTGCGTATATGTGTGTGTGTGTATGTGTGTGTGTGTGTATGTGTGTGTGTGTCCATGTGTAGTGTGTGCATGTATGGTGTGTGTATGTGTTTGTGTGTGTGTGTGTGTGTGTGTGTGTGTGTGTGTGTGTTAACCAAGGAGGAAAGAGCAACTGTGACCATGATCTGCACCATCCCATGGCCAAGGGACCCAGACGCAAGGAAAGGAAGTGAAAGAGAAATGGAGCTGCACTGAATTCTCTTTTTCTTCCAGCACCATGTGTGAACTGGGCAGCTTTGTCATACCTGATGGACTAAATTCTCAATTTATGAACCCAAACTAGGAAATCCTTATCAAGTATTATGGTCAAAATGACATTAAAGTAATTAGCATAGGACTATCATTAATGTCTTTGTGTGTAGATAATGCTCCTGTAGTTTGTGGGAGCAAGTGGAACACTTCCAAGGTCTAACCAAGTTTTTTTGTTTTTTGTTTTTTTTTTCCGGAGCTGAGGACCGAATCCAGGGCTTGCACTTGCTAGGCAAGCGCTCTACCACTGAGCTAAATCCCCAACCCCCCTAAACCAAGTTCTTAAGCTACTCTCCTTAGTCTATTCCGTATCTCATGATATAGTGTCTTAGTAGTGTTTCTATTGCTATGTTGAAACATTATGACCAAAAGGCAAGTCTGGGAGGAAAGGGTTTAATTGGGCTCACATTCCACACTGTTGTCTGTCACTGAATAAAGCCAGGGCAGGAACAGAGCTGGAACCAGGAGGCAGGAGTGACGCAGAGTGATGGCGTCATGCTGCTTACTGGCTTCCTCAGCCTGCACTCTCACAGAACCCAGGACCACTAGCCTAGGGGTGGCTCCACCCACAATGTCTGGGTCC
Organism: Rattus rattus; assembly: GCF_011064425.1. Taxonomy (NCBI): domain Eukaryota; kingdom Metazoa; phylum Chordata; class Mammalia; order Rodentia; family Muridae; genus Rattus; species Rattus rattus. The sequence goes on from NW_022652165.1 coordinate 1,495, forward strand.
TCTCCCCTGGATCACTAGTTAAGAAAATGCCTTACAACCTGCTCTTATGGAAGCATTTTCTCAGTTGAGGTTCGCTCCTTTCAGATATCTCTAGCTTGTGTGTCAAGTTGTTATGACACCAGCCAGCACACCCAGGTTGATCAGTGTCAAGATCTTGTCTGCTGTCTATGTTCTTCTCAATTTCACACCAATAAAATTATATAAACTTGTATAGGGAAGAAATATGTTAAACAAACCATGAATATTTACATATATTATAAAGACTTCTATCATCAAAATAGTATGTAGCTCAGGGTGTGTCCATTATTTCTGAGGCTTGGGGTTTGCACACTGACAATCAGTCACCCTTCCTGATCCAGCTGACACCCATGCTGTATGTAGTGGTATCTGAAAGAACTCTGAAATGATTAAATCAGTCTATTCGATTTACAGCAGTTTATATATCAGCAGCATGATGCTACTAAGTACTTAAAGCAAGAATGGCAACAATGAGATACTAGATTTTTATGTTTTTGTTGAATTGCAAAATCTCTGATGTCATCAGATTTGTTACCACGCACCTAACAGCCTCATTATTTTAGTTTAGATAACTTGGGGGCAAAGTCTGCAGAAACTGAGGATAAAGCTTGAACCTGATCTGTCCATACTCTGTGTGTACGTGGTGGCAACGGGAAAGCAGAAGCCATTTTGCCTCTTGCTTCGTAAATATTTGCATAGACAAAACATGGAGTTTAAAGAATAAGAAAAGTGTTTATGAGGGAGAGCAGTCAAACTACATGTTTTCAAACTGAACATTTGAAAAGGGGTCAACATTCCTACTCAAGGGTATTCTCAGCATTAAGAAAGTTAAGTTGTTTGCTGAATGATTTTTTGTTGTTGTTCTTGTGGTTGGTAGCCAGGTATCTTTTTATAACAACGTTTTACTTTATCAAAAAGCAAAGAAAAGAAATTCTGGCCTGTCTTGCCTAACCCATCTTGACTTCTCTCCTGTTATTTAATGACACAAAC
>NW_022652166.1:0-2507 GCF_011064425.1 Rattus rattus
TTTTTTTTTTTTTTTTTTTTTTTTTTTTTTTTTTTGGTTCTTTTTTACGGAGCTGGGGACCGAACCCAGGGCCTTGCGCTTCCTAGGTAAGCACTCTACCACTGAGCTAAATCCCCAGCCCCAAAGTCCTTCTCTTTAATGGTGATAATCTCTTTGAAAATTCATGCCTCTGTCTCAGCATTTGGCTGCCATGTGTAACTTCCCAGGGCTGCTTTTCTCTACAAACCACAGACTTTGCATTTATTTCTGCTCAACTTGTTGTTTTTTTCTTGTAGTCCAGAATGAGTTACTAGTAATAATCATCTAACAGATTCAATATTTCACCTGAGAAATATAGCTAATTGTTTTTTAATTCTGCCTTGCTCAATTTCTCAGAGCATGGGTGGAATAAGAAAGACTTGGGGTCAAAATACCACATAAATGACCTCTAGCTAAATTTTTCATGGAGTCTATTTTCCACTGAAATCCTATGACCTCAACTTCTGACTGCATTACTTGCATTGACTCCAGTCTTCCAGGTGCTACAACAACAGCCGATTAAGCTCTGAATACAGCTTTCTATGCTGTTTGCCATCTCAAGCCCTGATGTTTACCAGGTTCCTCCAAAGGAGAACATTTCTAGTTTCTCTAGTTTCTGTCCAGCAACAAAATAACCTTTTTTTTTGTTCTAACTTGCTACTCTCCTACTTTGATTCAATTCTCTAACCAAAAGCATCTCAGCAAATAAACAGGTTCACTTGTTTGGTCCAGTCACATGACAGCCATCAATTTGGGAGCTTAGGATAGAAACTCAAGTTTCCAGAAAAGGCAAAAACCATGAACAAATATTGTTTCCTGCTTGGTCACTGTCTCATACTTATCAGCTCTCTTACCCAGCCCAGGCCCACTTGCTTAGGGATCCTGCCACCGTCAGTGTAGAGCCTTCCCACATCCATCATCACAACACAATCTCTCACTGATACAGCATCCAGGCATTTTGATGAGGGCATGCCCTCAAGTGATAGCCCCTCAGATGATTGTAGGCTCTAAAATGTTCACAACTGAAGCTAACTAGGACAAAAAGGCCATAATATATCAGAAATTTTAAAAAACCCAAAGCCAAATGTGTTAACGATATCAATCATTTAAGTAGCAAAAACAAACAAACAAACAAACAAACAAACAAACAAACCACACACACAAACACACACACATACACAAAACCCAAAAATTGATGATTGCAACAACTGGAAAACACAGATTTGCCAAGAAATGAGGAGAGGCAAGCCTTCAGAAGAGGAGACTAAAACTGTTTCCCAAACTATCAAAACCTCAAGTGAAAGACCCACCCCATGAGTCTTAACTCAGAGCTGCAACAGGCTTGAACGAGCCCAGGCACGCCCAGATACCTAGGGCCGAGTCACCGTTAAAACTAATAGACCATAAAAGGAAAGGAATGCAGAACAGACTAGGAGTACCGGATCTGGCAGGAAGGGATAAGTCCCTAGCCCCCCGACATTCAGGACGTCCCAGCCCGCACGTACTCTTTTACCATGTTACAACCTCATTCGAATATGATTCAAACCTGCCAATGTGTGTAGCAATACCTTATTACCTCATCTTGTGAAATAACCAATCATATGTGAACATGTCTATATGCCTCGTTTAAATCCACCAATCCCCGTAACTATGCATCTGCTTCTGTACGCCCGCTTCTGCTTCCCCAAACCCTATAAAAGCCCCATGCTGGAGCTGCTGGGCGCGCAAGTCCTCCGAAGAGACTGTGTGCCCGCAGGTACCTGTGTTTTCCAATAAACCCTCTTGCTGATTGCATCCGAGTGGACTCGGCTCGGTCATTGGGCGCTTGGGACTCCTCCTGAGGGAAAGGTCCTCTCCGGGGGTCTTTCACAAGAAACTCATGACATAGTAAATTTTCAGAAGATCAAATTGTAGGTGAAGGTCTTTCATTTTCCAGAGAAACAATATAATTAGATTATAATGAATAGAATCACACAACGTGGCCCAGGAGCGGCAGGAGCCCTGCCTGAGACACCACCGGAACCTGAAGGAAACAGACCGGATAAACAGTTCTCTGCACCCAAATCCCGTGGGAGGGAGAGCTAAACCTTCAGAGAGGCAGACACGTCTGCGAAACCAGAAGAGACTGCTCTCTGCACACATTACTGATTCCAGAGGAAAGCACCAGAATCCATCTGGAACCCTGGTGCACGGAGGCTCCCGGAAGGGGCGGCGCAGATCTTCCTGGTCGCTGCCGCCGCGGAGAGCCCGTGGGCAGCACCCCGCGAGCGAACTTGAGCCTCGGGACCACAGGTAAGACCAACTTTTCTGCTGCAAGTGACCTGCCTGGTGAACTCAAGGCACAAGTCCACAGGAACAGCTGAAGACCTGTAGAAAGGAAAAACTACACGCCCGAAAGCAGAACACTCTGTCCCCATAACTGACTGAAAGAGAGGAAAACAGGTCTACAGCACTCCTGACACACAGGCCTATAGGACAGTTTAGCCACT
>NW_022652167.1:0-2504 GCF_011064425.1 Rattus rattus
GAAGTGCAGAAGTGTAGATCGCTCCTGAGAGACACAGCCAGAATACAGCAAATACAGAGGAGAATGCCAGCAGCAAACCACTGAACTGAGAATAGGACCCCCGTTGAAGGAATCAGAGAAAGAACTGGAAGAGCTTGAAGGGGCTCGAGACCCCATATGTACAACAATGCCAAGCAACCAGAGCTTCCAGGGACTAAGCGACTACCTAAAGACGGTACATGGACTGACCCTGGACTCTGACCTCATAGGTAGCAATGAATATCCTAGTAAGAGCACCAGTGGAAGGGGAAGCCCTGGGTCCTGCTAAGACTGAACCCCCAGTGAACTAGATTGTTGGGGGGGCCGGCAATGGGGGGAGGGTGGGGAGGGGAACACCCATAAGGAAGGGGAGGGGGGAGGGGGATGTTTGCCCGGAAAACGGGAAAGGGAACAACACTCGAAATTAATATAAAAAGTTCTCAAGTTAATAAAAAAAAAAAAAAAAAAAGGGAGAAGATGCCAAATGTCACTAGGTGATTTGCTCTGTACAACCATGGTTGTTAATGGTGGCTAATTACTAAAATGACCAGGAAATTTATGAAAAAAAAAATGGAAACCCTAATGACTATGATCTGTGTTTTTTTCTGGAGAACCACCAGAATTCCAAGAACCTTGGGTCCAATATGACCCAACGTCATATTGATGTAAGTGTTAGCTGGCACTGGAGACAAAATTAATTTCTGAGATCCTACCCATCGCAGGAACTTCTATTTATATCCTTGATGCATGCATGTAGCTCCTCATGTGATACATGCATTGTATTTTGATGCTTATTATCCTACCTGTAACCAAAGCGATGCTGATAACAGTGCTGCATGCTCTGACCAGCAATCATGATACAGTCCATTATTCCTATTGCTGATGGACACCCTGGTGATGGCTGTTATCTGTGTATCTCCTTGAGAATATGATGAATCCCAAGGTCCATACTGATGCCTACATTCATTTTGAGGTAAGCATTCTTAGCTGGTACTGGAGATAATATTGATACCTGGAAAACTACCCAAAACAGGAAAAATCAGTTGATATCCCTTATATGTGAGTATAGCCCCCAATTTTTGAAAATGTAATAAATATTAATGCCTGTGATACTGCCTGAAACATGAAGTGATTTTGATGTCAGCACTGCAGTTGTGACCAGCAATCATGATGGAATCTATTATTCCTATTGCGATTGGAGACACTGGTGATGGCTATGATCTGTGTTGTTGCTTGAGAACCTGATAAATCCAGAGGTTCATAATAATGTGCTAGGTCATATTGAAGTAAATGTTCTGAGCTGGTAAGGGAGATCGGATTTATGTCTGAGGTCCTACTTGCCACAGGAAAAATTTTTATATTACCGATACATGAATGCAGTTCCTGATGTTGACCATGTAATGTGCAAGATCCTTAGTGCCACCTGAAGTCACTGTGATTTCAGTGATCTATGCTTCCACTAAAGAAAAGATTTATGACCATAATTTCTTCTGACCTGTGGATTGATGATCTTGTCACTGATATATACCTGGTTACATATGCCATGGTATTGCCTAAGGTCCATGTTTCTATTGACAACCTGGTTGTCAGTGATCCCCACTGCACCTGGTTGTCATGTTAATATCACCATTACCAAATGCCTGAAGAAACTATGATGATGTCAGTTTTCTATTCTGCCCCCACTAGCCATGTTTAAACTCATAGTCCATGATGCTTCTTAATATATTGTTAATGTCAAGGATCCCTGAATCTAAGAGGAAGTTTTAGGTCAATGCTGCTGCCTCAGGTCAGGTTGAGTTACATGTTCTGAGATATATTATGTTGGTGTTACATATAGTATGGTAATAGACACCTTGAGGCCACCAGTAGCTATGTTAGTAATACATCAATATTTATTATATATTTGTGCTACACACACATATGAGGAACATCAACTGATTTTCCTGTTTTGGGTAGTTTTCTAGGTATCAATCTTATCTCCAGTACCAGCTAAGAATGCTTACTGTTGGGGGCCACATTAATAATACTGTCTCCATGGAATTAATACTGATGTCTGTTATCCATGCTTCTGCCAGTTTTTATATATATATATATATATATATATATTTTTTATTATTATTAACTTGAGTATTTCTTATATACATTTCGAGTGTTATTCCCTTTCCCGGTTTCCGGGCAAACATCCCCCTCCCCCCTCCCCTTCCTTATGGGTGTTCCCCTCCCAACCCTCCCCCCCTTGCTTCCCTCTCCCCAACAGTCTAGTTCACTGGGGGTTCAGTCTTAGCAGGACCCAGGGCTTCCCCTTCCACTGGTGCTCTTACTAGGATATTCATTGCTACCTATGAGGTCAGAGTCCAGGGTCAGTCCATGTATAGTCTTTGGGTAGTGGCTTAGTCCCTGGAAGCTCTGTTTGGTTGGCATTGCTGTACATATGGGGTCTCGAGCTCCTTCAAGCTCTTCCAGTTCTTTCTCTGATTCCTTCAACG
>NW_022652168.1:0-2500 GCF_011064425.1 Rattus rattus
TTCCCTGCCAAGGGTATTCTTGTTCCCCTTTTAAAGAAGGAGTGAAGCATTCACATTTTGATCATCTGTCTTGAGTTTCATTTGTTCTAGGCATCTAGGGTAATTCAAGCATTTGGGCTAATAGCCACTTATCAATGAGTGCATACCATGTATGTCTTTCTGTGATTGGGTTACCTCACTCAGGATGATATTTTCCAGTGTAAGATCAATTTTTATATGTTAATTTACCTTTTCACTTACTGCTTTTAATGTTCTTTCTTTGTTTTGTGCATTTGGTGTTTGTGGTGGAAGGAGTTTCTTTTCTGGTCCAATCTATTTGGAATTCTGTAGATTTCTTGTATTTTCATGGGCACTTCTTTCTTTAGGTTAGGAAAGTTTTCTTCTATAATTTTGTTGAAGATATTTACTGGCCCTTAAATTTGGAAATCTTCGCTCTCTTCTATACATATTATCCTTAGGTTTGGTCTTCTCATTGTGTCCTGGACTTCTTGGATGTTTAACGTTAGGATCATTTTGTGTTCTGCATTTTCTTTAACTGTTGTGTCAATGTTTTCTATGTTATCTTCTGCACCTGAGAGTCTCTCTTCTATCTCTTACATTCTGTTGGTGATGCTTGTGTCTAAGACTCCTGATCTCCTACGTAGGTTCTGTTGTCTCCCTCTGTGATTTCTTTATTGTTTCTACTTCCATCTTTACCTCCTGGATGGTTCTGTTCAATTCCTTCACCTGTTTGGTTCTGTTCTCCTGTATTCCTTTAAGGGAGTTATTTATGTCCTTCCTAATGTCCTCTATCATCATGAGGTGTGATGTTAAATCGAAATTTTGCTTTTCTGGTGTGATGGGGTATCCAGGACTTGATGTAGTAGGAGAACTGGTTTCTGATGATGCCAAGTAGCCTTGTTTTCTTTTGTTTGTTTAGTTGGTTTTGGGGGTTTGTTTTGGAGTTTTTTTTTTTTAAGTTCTTGCACTTGCCTTTCACCATCTGGTTATCTGTAGTGTTATCTGCCCTTGCTGTCTCTGACTTGAGCCTGTCCCTCTGGTGATTCTGGTTGTGTCAGAACTCCTCAGAGTCCAGCTGTCTCTGTGATCCTGTGATGCTGTGATCCTGTGATCCTGGGTGTGTCAGAGCTCCTGGGAGTCTAGCTGCCTCTGAGATCCTGATATCCTGATGTGACCAAGCTTGTTAGATTCTGGAGCTCTGTTAGAGCTCCAGGGAGTCAAATGGTCTCAGAATGTTTCAGGAGTGGATAGGGAGCCAGAGCCTTGGATTTGTTCCAGAGACAGGTGCAAGCTAGAAGGAATCCATGCCTCTGGCTGGGCATGGGTTTGTGTTTCCATGATTCCTGTGGGGGTCCCAGTTTTACCAGGTGTTGTGAAAGATGTTGTGGTCTTAACTGCAATCTTGAGTGTGTCAGAGCTCCAGTGTTCCTTGTTGTGTCTGATCTCTTGGGAGTCAAGCTTACTCTGAGATTCTGTGATCCTGTGATCCTAGGCGTTTCAGAGCATCTGGGTTTGGGCAACCTCTGGGTGTTGTAAGAGTGGATGCAGAGCCAGGTCTGCTCCAAGTCTAGGCTCAGACTGGAAGGAACCCATGGCACTGACTGGGTGGGGGTTCCTGTGTCCCTGGATCCCAGTTACTCCGGGTGTTGGGGCAGTTGTTATGGCCTCACCTGTGACCCTGGGTGTTTTAGAGCACCTGGGAGTCGGGCTTTCTCTGGGTGTTGTGGGACTGCGTGTGCAGCCAGCACCAAGGCCTGCTCAAGACACTGGTCCAGACTGGAAGGGACCCAGTGCTCTCTTGAGAAACCTGCATCTATGCTTAAATTGTTTCTTGTCCTTTCCTTGTGTATCACTACCTACATACTTACTAAAGTCACTAACTTATCTCATTGTGACCAGTCATGAAATGCACTGCTGCATAATCACGGATTCCGGTCTTGTCAGAAAGGAGAGCAGGAGGTGCAAGTGTGGGGAGACAGATGAAGTTCCTGGCAGCTGTGCTAAGCTCTGTCTCCTGGTGCGACTGATTGGATCTCACTGTCTTTTAATTTACACTTCCATGGCAACCATTGATGCTGAGCTCTATTGACCTTCCAACTTGCTCAAGTGGCCCTTTTACAAATTATAGAGCGATTCCTTTGATTTCTCAAAGTGGACTGATAAAAATCTCATAACCTCAAGCCAGGCAATTTTTTTCCCCTAAGAAGGACTCCCAAGGCTATGTAGATGGTTCAGTCAGTAAGTGTTTGCCTCATAATCGCAAAGACCTGAGTTCAATCCCCAGAATACATGGGTTTTTTAAACATTAGCTTCAGACATATATGCTTGTAATTCTAGAACTAGGGAAGTAGAGACAGGCTGATAGATTCCTGGGGCTTACCGGCCAGCTAGCCAGTCTAGCCTAACAGGCAAGCTGCAGGCCAGTGAGAGACTTGGTCTCAAAAAAAAAAAAAAAAAAAAAAAAAAAAAAAAAAAAAAAAAAAAAAAAAAAAAAAAAAAA
>NW_022652169.1:0-2419 GCF_011064425.1 Rattus rattus
CATTGGATATTTGCTGTTCTTCCTTGTATTCTCATTGGATGCTCAGAGACTGACCCTTTGCCTAGTGGTACAAATGCCGGGTGTTTGTCCAAATAGTGACTTTGGCCATCTTCAGAGACTTGGAAACTCCATTGAGGTTTCAGTCCAACATATGCCTCACAAACGCCCGTTTTGAATGCTTTTCTCTGTGAGTAGCGCAACATTTTTGGAGTGATTGGAGGCCGTGTAAAGTGAGCCCGGAATAGCGGAAGTTGGGAACAAGATGCCAGTCTTTGAAGACTGTATCTACCCTGGGTTTTTATTTCCATCTTCTCTCTGCTTCCTGACACAAATCCACACAAGAGGAGCCACTCCCCTACACCTGTCTCCACTCTCAAACTGGAAGGCCAAAGAAACCTTTTTCCTCAAGTGACCATTTTCCTCAAGTGTGTTGTAGGGGCCATATGGAAAGGATGCAGCGCGCATGCTCTGCATCTGCCTCAGAAGGATCTGACTGGGAGACTCATGCGCCATTAACAAGACTCAGTCACGTGGCTCTACCTACCTGCAAAGATTTCCCCCAGGGAGGAAGGAGTTGAAGTAAAAAGAAACTATCCTATTCACTGACAACAGGCTCCATTTCACTCACCCTTCACACTGGCCCTATGGAGAGGTGAGCCTTACTTTTACACAGGACTTTTAGGGGAAGAAGGATTTACCTGTGACCTGGGTCACGACACTAAGTGAGGACATTTGCATCAGAGCCTAGGCCTCCCAGTTTTGGGTTTGAGGTTTTCAACACGACACTGAAATTATAGGGGCAGGTAGAGTCGGATGCGGCAGGAGCCGTGAACTGGAGGGAACTGGCACGGAGTACCACCAGGAAGATAATTTGGGGATCTCAGTAAGTGTTCGTAAAACCTGATGCAGGCGATGCGGTGAGGGGTAGGATTTGACTTCATTGCAGCGCTAATCTCTGAAGGCAAATGCCAATCTGACTCGGGGTCGAATCTCTGGGCATCCCTGTCTCTTTCTTCAGAAATCAAAGCATGACTCCTTTATTGTGTTGTTAATAGAAAATATTCGCGGTTGTGACAATGCTGCGAACAATGGCACAGGCACCCTCTGGCCTCTCAGAAGTAGGTGGCTCAAGATGAGCTGAGAGCATCTCAGATGGGACCCAGCCAGGGGCAGAGCTGAGGTTTGAATCCTTGCCCGTTCATCTCCCAGCTGCTGCGACCCAATCAAATGCTTTCATCCGTCGTGCCAACGGAAGAGTGGGGTTTGGGACCTCTTTCATGCAGACGGAAGTTCCCAAGAACTGTTCAAGGCTTCAGAGTCATGATTTCAAAGAGGTTTGTGGAAATGTTTCATTAATTCTTATAAAGACATCTTCTTTCCCTAATTTTTTATAAACTTCAGACATTTACTTACAATTACATTTGTTCTGTGAATACAATGACAGAAATTAATAATTCATAGCTTTTGTCAAGGAAAAATTTAAAAGGGACAGTTGTTCAATCAAATACAGCTTTAAACGAACAATTTTTATTTAAATAAGATGAAAAAAAACAAATAATGAGGACTGTTATTGTACTTTGGAGGAATCTCATCTTTTCCTAAATTATATCTGTACCACGCCAGTGACACGAAATCCTGGGTTGCTCAGAGCACGTCAGGAAAATAACAGGCTCTCGTCTGATAACCTGAAACTTGACACGCGCTCACTGCTTGCCGTGCCACCTGAACGTTCAGAAGCCTTCTGCTTGGTGACAGCCACAGAGCAGGAAAACGCAAGGCGGGAGTGACACGTCACTTCTACAATGGAGAAATTAAGTTCCAGAGGGAAAGAGACAAGGAGACTTTCAAGTTCCCACCAATGAGCCTAGGGTAGAGGTCCCTTATTCCCAGGCCAGGCTCTCAGAGTTGGGGTGCCCTCTGTAGGTCATTGTACCCTGGGGCCCACCTGCAAAAGAGCTGCCAACTATTGATTATGATCTGCAGTACTCTAGGCAAACCAAACCTTTCGTGCCAACTGCCTGGCTGCTTCCTGAAAAGCCAGCGTTAGCCATTGCTTGCTTTTCATGAAGACGACGTTTAAAAAGGTTGCTTCCCCTGTTAAAATGACAAGTGCCTGATGACTCGCATTCAACTACCATGGAAAGAGGGGTGCCAGATAAAGCCAAGTCCTGGAAAAAGTCAGATGTGGGGAGGACCCTGAGATGGTCTCTGGCGGGGTCTAAGACAGTGGCTGAGGAAACCACACCCTTCCATCCCTCCTTGCCTGGCTGTTTCCTCCAATCCTTAGCTGTTTCAGTCATAAAAATGACACCTGTATTTAAAGAAAAACAGCAAAAAATCCAGAGAGGCAGCCTAAAAATACATGGTTAGTAGAAAGATCCCTGGGAAAAGGGAATTGAACTTCTTGGTAAGAATCAAA
>NW_022652170.1:0-2490 GCF_011064425.1 Rattus rattus
TGGGTCCTGCTAAGACTGAACCCCCAGTGAACTAGACTGTTGGGGAGAGGGCAGCAATGGGGGGAGGGTTGGGAGGGGAACACCCATAAGGAAGGGGAGGGGGGAGGGGGATGTTTACCCGGAAACCGGGAAAGGGAATAACACTCGAAATGTATATAAGAAATACTCAAGTTAATAATAATAAAAAATAAAAAAAAATTAAAAAAAATTACACCACAGTTCTTTTGTAAAAAGAGAATTGCATAGGGGCTAGAGAGATGGCTCAGTAGTCAAGAGCATTCGCAGCATCTGTAACCCCAGTGTCCAAGGATTTAATGCCTTCTTGCTTTGGGGGGCCCAGCACTCACATGCATATAGCCACCCCACTGTATATAATTAAGAACTAGAGGAAACCCTTTTTAAAAAAGAAAAGAAAAAGAAAAAAAAGAGAGAAAATGCTTTTGACATAATTTTATTTTTATTTATGCTTTGTTTTATTTATAAAAATTAATCGTATGTATTTACCTGTAGATGTGTGTGCACACATGCCATGGTTCCTGTGAGGAGGTAAGAGGACAACTGTGGGAGTCAGTTATCTCCTACCATGTGGGTTCTGTGGCTTCAACTCGGGTCATCAGCCTTGGTGGCGAGCAGTGGCCTACACTTTAACTTAAAAGGAAGTTACAAGGCATTTCTGTGTGGTAAAATAAAAATACAGCAAGAAAAAGATAGAAAAAGGATGAGGACAAACAAGAGTTGTGGGGTTCCCTTTGCGGGGTACAGGTAATCCCCTACCCATGCTTTTTCAGGTTTTTGACATCTGGGCAACAGGAAGCAGAGCCTTTCACATGCGCAGCAAGCGTCTGGACACTGAGTTATACTTCTATCCTAGCACCTCCCTGTAGCGACTCCCGGGCCACCAAGCCTTTCTATAGGAATCTTTGGGTAGACACTAGTCCAGCCCCAGTCACTACCATGTGATATATATGCAATATCATACACATATCAATTATATGTATTATGTACATATGCACAATAACATGTCATTTATTTATTCCTCATGGTGTCTCAGTCTTACAAATGGCAAAGTTGGGTGAGCGTGTTATAAAGAGACGGCTGTGTAAAGCACCTAACACTTTCCAATGCCATTTCAGTCAGAAAAGGCTACAGTTTGTTGCCAGAGCAAGATCCCCCAAATCCTTGCAACTAAACCTTGCACATTTTCCCCTTCTGTGTATTCCAGTTGGGGCTGTTCTACTCAGTGGCCCTGTCTCTGGGACTGCCCACCGCAATGCCACCGTGTCGCTGTAACAAAACACCCAACAAAAGCAACTTAAGGAACAAAGGGTTTGTTTTGGTTCACAGTTCAAAGGTACAGTTGATCAGGGTGGGAAACCATGAACAGCTGGAGCTGGGGTCAGCTGGTCCCTCTGTGGGAAGCAGAGGGAGCTAAGTGTGGTACTCAGCTCACTTTTCATTCAGTGTTGGTGCACTGCATGTGGAATGAGGTTGCTAACCTTTAGGGTGAGTCTCCTCAAATCAACTAACCTAGCTTAGAAACTCTGTCAAAGCTGTGCCTGTGGAGGGCTGGAGAGGTGCTCAGTGGTTAAGAGCACTGACTGCTCTTCCAGAGGTCCTGAGATCAAATCCCAGTAACCACATGGTGGCTCACAACCATCTGGAATGGGATCTGATTCACTCTTCTGGTGTGTCTGAAGACAACTACAGTGTGTGTGTGTGTGTGTGTGTGTGTGTGTGTATATGTATATGTATAAGTACAGGGCTGGAGAGATGGCTCAGTGGTTAAGAGCACTGACTGCTCTTGCCCTCTTCTGGGGTGTCTGAAGCACTTATAATAAATAAATAAATAAATAAATAAATCTTTAAACAACAAACAAACCAAATGTTCCTCGGAGGTTCTCCTCCTGACTAGATCTCCCCATCAACCATCACACTCAGCAAGACCAGAGGCCACGGGCCCACGGTGACCTGGCCCTTGCATCTTTTACAGGAGACACAGCTTGCTTCTGCCCCTTGTGCAGGAAGCCTCACAGTGATGGTACTGAATCATCAGAAGGTCAGGGACTCAGCCCCTCCTCACCGCCCCGCCACCCTGATCCTGGCATGCCTGGTACCCATGCCAAGGAGCCAAAGGACTTCTACGGTCATGGAATTTGACCCTCACAGAATCTGGTTGTTTTTATTCCATTTGTGTTAGAATGGTGAGGACAGGGGTGTGGGTGACAGAACCAATATTGTGTTTGTTTCTAAGGCTTGTAGGGTGGTTGCTGCCCTCCCCCCACCCCCTCACTACCAGGCTCCCACCACCCTGATCCTTTTTTATTTTATTTTGAGACAGGGTCTCACGTATCTCAGGCTGGTCTCAAATTCACTCTTTAGGCCAGAATGAACTTCTAATCCCTCCACCTCCTCCCCCTGAGTGCTGGGATTACAAGTGTGTGTGTCACACCCAGTTTATCCAGTGCTAGGGACTGAGTCCATAGCTCGGTA
>NW_022652171.1:0-2489 GCF_011064425.1 Rattus rattus
CCCCCGACAGTCTAGTTCACTGGGGGTTCAGTCTTAGCAGGACCCAGGGCTTCCCCTTCCACTGGTGCTCTTACTAGGATATTCATTGCTACCTATGAGGTCAGAGTCCAGGGTCAGTCCATGTATAGTCTTTAGGTAGTGGCTTAGTCCCTGGAAGCTCTGGTTGCTTGGCAACAAGATGGAAATTTTTAGTGGGGTCTAGAATCATAATATCCCTTCAGTTGATGGAAAAATATATCAAAATATAAAAATACATAAATAACACTAAAACCCTTCTGAAAAATCACACAAAAAGCTACTACTGTAGAAGCTTCCTAATAACTAATATGTAGATTATAAATATATAATCTATATAGAGATATAAAAAATATATCATATTCAAATGTAGTTACCCTATAACAGACAAACAATGCCTCTCCTAGACACCATAGGGCAACAAATTGAAAACTCAATACTAAGTATGACTTATCTCTTTTGGAGTCATTAGCAAATAAGGTTTCATATACCCATAAATATTACATGGTATTGTCCCTGCTCTTATCTTCCCTATAGAAATTGACAGTGATACCTTATTGCTGCAGATGCCATGCACTTGTGTCATAGGACATAGAAAAATGGCCTGAAAGCTTCATCCCTACCATCTAGCTTTCATAGTGCAGGGACATGCTAATGTACTTTGCCAAAGAAGGAAAAGTAATCATCAATATTTTCAGCTATGAACATTTAAGTTATATAACTACCAGCTTAACAAGATATGACCCTGGTAACAAGCAGCACAAATATCATAGGAGTAACCAATATTTTTCTGATTGTATTCAAAGCCTGCTTCATAAGATAGAACCCATATCTGGCAAAATTACTAGGGCTGAGAATCTATGTCTATACAGAATATCGATCCTACAGAAAATAGGCCCTAGAAGATAACCTGTGTCTCTTACTTTGCTAAAGAGACATAGTATTAAACCAACTCCTAGTGGATTATCATTATACCTACAGATTAATCTCTGAAACCTCATCAGAAAACTTTCTTTTTATAGTTGATTGTGATTAACAGAGACTCACAACTGACCCAGGTAAAGAAAATAAGACTGCAAAATATTCAACTTAAATGGAACATCTGCATTACACCTTTCCACCGAAGGCACGGGGAATATCATGGAATTGTCAGAAAGATTGTAAAAGCCAGAGGGGTTTGACTATAAGACAACATTACTTTTAGGATATAAAAGGGCATTTGCAAACATGAGCTCATAACAGTTGGAACAACATGCATAATACTCTATAAGTTCAAGCCAGACACAACCCAAATTTAAGGAGAAGAGGTCAAAAATGTTACATTTATAGATGAAGGATTATTGGTAATTGGTAGATTCCAGGAGAAAAAGAGTTACTTTTAAGAATGTGGTCCTTTGAAAGTTAGTGCTCTCTATATAGGCAGCATTAACTGGACTTGGGAGGTTTTATGAAAATAAGTATACAAAGGTAGGTGGGTACAGAACAGGGGAGGAGATTGGAAGAGTTGAGAGAGGAGTGAATGTGACTGAAATACGTCTGAAATTCTAAAAGAATTAATAAAACTATTTTGATAAGCTGTTAAATACTTTAAAACACACTATAAAGTTCATTTTTAGATACCAATTTACTTTATTCATCTATTATTCTGACAAGTTTTATAAAACATAATAAAATTAAGGATGGAAGAATGCCTGCAACTAGAAGTGAAGTTTACACAAGTTACTTCAGTACCCTGGTCAGTTCGAAAAAAGCTAAATCTGTCCATATAAGGAACACTAAGTTCTTCCCAGGATCTAAGACTGATCAAAGTCACTCCGTTTATTTAAAGGATAATAAATTAGTCTGTTTCTTCTTAAATAATCTATGAACTTCCATGTGATTCTCTGTTAGGCTCTGTTTTAATTCTATCTCTTTCACTTGTTCAAGAGAGTTAGGGAGACTATAACAGAAATAAACCAGGTACCCAAAATATCAATTATATTCCCCCTCCCTAGAATATTGATAAGCCAAATAACTTGTTAACCCATCTCAAAGGGCAATAGTAAAATATTGACTCATTCTCCAGGGTTATGTCTCAAATGTTGCATTTTGCTTTCTTATTGTTTCTTAGATTTCAATAGATAAATCAGAGACTTATCTCACTGCACTCTAATAAACCACTAACCTGCATGTAATTGTTCCTCCTTGAAAAATAGTATCTAGCTGGCTTTTTGTTGGAGGCGTATTTGAAAAGTAAGGCAGACTTCCGGTGTTTGGCCAGAGTCCGGGGCCGGCAGATCCCTGCCCTCAGCAGCTCTCTGCTCCCAGACCCCCTGGAGGGGAGTTCTCGCCGCCTGGTCGGGCGGGCACTCCTGAGGCAGCAGAGCGGAGGAGACCACCAACGCTGCCCACCCCTGCCCACATCCCTGGCCCAGGAGGAAACTGTATACGGCCTCTGGGTACCCGTAGAGGAGGGCCCAGGAGCAGCAGGTCCA
>NW_022652172.1:0-2514 GCF_011064425.1 Rattus rattus
TAATAATAAAAAAAAAAAAAAAAGAATAAAGAAAAAAATCATGTTTATTTTATACAACTCATTAGTAGAAAGGAAGAAAATATGAGGACGTTTTGGAGCTGTAAATCCTTTCCAGAACTGTGAAACCGATAATACTGGAAGAGGGAAGGAGATCAGGGAGGAGTGAATGCTTTTAAACTGAATCGTGGAGACAGATGAGCCATTACCCCATCAGTAAAGGGCAGGTCCTATTTGGATGACTAAATACCATGCGCAAGGCTGTGATGCCCCTTTTTGATAATGACTGCGTGTAGACATCATTTCTTTCTTTCATTATCAGTAGGACCCCAGTGTGATCAGTAGTCTTTCACTCCTAACTGAGCTCGCTTCCCTACAGATGTACCCATTTATCCCAACTAATGAAAGACCACTAGAACCTACTCTATTTACTACCAATAAACTCAGAAGGATCTGACGGAAATCGGACGTCCATGGGCCCTCAGCTCCGTGGGCGTGGTCTAGCTGATCGTTGGCCTCTGGTTTCAGACCCGCCTCTGCTTGCCTCGTAGTCTAAATATCATTACCCAGTTGCACATTAATCTGTTGAAGGCAGCTAGAGCCATGACTCAGCTAGCGTGTGGCAGCCTCTGAGTGTTAAACCAAAATGCAAATCGAGCATAACATCGCTAATGAGATGGAGCGAGCTCATTTATTTTTCTTTGAATCATTCCTCAGACGGTCCCGTCGGTTTGGGGCAGTGTTTACGCAGCGCAAGGCCATGTTTAAATGTTATTGTTATTGCTCCTGAGCTGCTCCCATACTATTAGGCAACGTAAAGGCCTAATTCCGAACTCAGGCAGCTTAGAGACCTGTGGAAACACTCATGACAAAGTGTTTTCTGCACAGCCATTGTGCAGAAAGCAGGGGTGTGGTCTTGATGCTCTGAAACGCCCCCTCCCCCATTCTGGTCTTGCACAAAAATGGCATACAAGTTTCTGCATTCCGGTGACTTCACACATATGCACCTTTCTTCTTGTTTTTTCTTTTGTTTTGTGTTTTGTTTTGTTTTGTTTTGTTTTTTTTCACTCTGATCATTGCCATTCTGTCCTCGGCCAAGATTTATTTCCCCGAGTAAGTAGTTATCTTAACTTGGGTTCTCCAAACACAGACAGAGCCAAAGACAAAATCTTCTATGAAAGTTATATTTAGAGGGAGAGCTTGAGGCACACCAATGCAAAAACAGAGAACTAAGTAAAGAAGAAGAAAAACAGGCAAGGATAGGTTCATGGGGATTCTCCTATAGATAGCTTAGAACTCTATCCATGACGGACCCTCTGAGAATGTGTAAGAAAACACCTCAGAATTGCAGAAGCACTGAAGAGAGGCACCAGTTTTTGTTTCCAAACCTCAGTAGTTGTGGTTTAGTCCTGGAAGCATCAACCCTTAGTACTTCTGACCTGCCCAGGACTCTAACACAGTACGCAAATATCCAGAGAACACTCTAGAGCAAAGAAACACAAAACATCATTAACCGATAAATAATTTTCTGTGCAAGGCTAGGAGAAGCAAAGGAATGTGGTTGAGGATGGTTGAGGACGGCTTCCAAATGCACGGTCGGACTGGGTGATGCCAGTCTCAGGTCTGAATTCTGATTTCTTCCTCACTCACTGTGTAACTTAAACGCTATTTCTAAACGCTGTTTCTCTGTTGAAAGATGAGATTTGTAATGAATGAAAAATAAGGATTCAGTGTCAAAATGCAATGTAAACTCTTAGTATAGACCTCAGCACTCAGCAAGTGCTCAATAAACATTTATCACTTAAAAAAAAAAAAAAGCCAAATAAAATAAACACAGAGTTCTTAGCCATCTGAAGGTGAACTTGGCATGTAGTTTACTTTACCTACTGAGGACCAGTCAACTGCTGGACCGGATGCACTGCTGAGCAGTCATTTATCAATGGAAAGAAACATCCTGACAAACTTTCCCCATTTATCTGCCTGTGAAAACGCATTTCTGAGAAAAGCCATTTTAAAATCCGAAGGGCCATCGTCAGATGTTTTCAGGTGGTCCGATTTCCTGTGCCAGCATGGCTGTCAGCCCACCAGTATTATCTGCAATGGAAAACATTACAGAAGGCACTAGACGTTCAGAGCTCCCCATGGCCTCACAGCGAGGCGGATGTGCTCTTAAAGTCCTCTAGTTTCAGCCTAAGACAGACACCCTCTAGTTGTCAGACCGCAGGAAATCAGAAGTATGTTAAACAGCCCTGAAAACTGGAAGTTGGACAGCGTGTTGCCAGAGGAAATGTCTTATCCAATGTTGTGATTTGATACTCATGGAGGTAGGAAAGGAAGGGAGGGAAAGAAAGAAGGACACACACAAACACAGACACACACATACTGAGGGAGAGAGGGGGCAAGGGAGGGAGGAAGGGAGGGAGAAGAGGAAGAGGGGGAGAGAGAAGAGGAGAGAAAGGGAGAGAAGAAGGGAGAGGGAAATGAGGAAGGAGAGGGAGATGAGGAGGGAGAGGGAGA
>NW_022652173.1:0-2486 GCF_011064425.1 Rattus rattus
TTTTTTTTTTTTTTTTTTTTTTTTTTTTTTTTTTTTTTTTTTTTTTTTTTTTTTTTTTTTTTTTTTTTTTTTTTTTTTTTTTTTTTTGGTGAAGGATAGTTTTTCTGGGTATAAAATTTTCTGGTTGACAAATTTTTTCAATATTTTGAAAACTCTCTTCCCACTGCCTATTATGGAATATCCACATAATCCACCAGTTTAGTCAGAAACAGAACTACAGAAGCCAAAAAGCAAGGTTAGTTACACTTAAAGACTTCCCCAAAACTATGGACTTTGATGGATTAGGTCTTTGTTTTTATTTTGACTGGTGGTGCTGTCTGTGTGCTATGCTGAGTTTTACAGCCTGAATGGAATCAGTTGTGCTAAGATCTGGGGAGACTGTTATATGTCTTTTAGCTTTCATAATTGTTTTGTTTGTGATTTGGTAGGAAACATTTTTATTAATTCTTTGAAAATGCCATGCGGGGTTGGGGATTTGGCTCAGTGGTAGAGCGCTTGCCTAGGAAGCGCAAGGTCCTGGGTTCGATCCCCAGCCCTGAAAAAAAAAAGAAAAGAAAAAGAAAATGCCGTGCAATGAATTTTGATCATATTCAGCACCAACTCCTCCTTTAACTCCTCCCACATCCTCCCTACTTACTACCAACTAATGTATTATTATTATTATTATTATTATTATTATTCCCTTAATAATCCATCAACTCAATTTATGCTGTCCATGACTTCTTCTTATGGGGCTATCCACTAGAATATGATCACCTCACTAGGAGCCACCCCCTTGAAGAAAACTAATTCTCCCTCACCCCAAAGCCATCGACTATCCATAACTCCTCAGTCAGGAGAAGAAGCTCATGAGCCCCTCCTACTCCATACTAGGCTATCAAATAGCTTGATCATGTGTAGGCAGCCACAGCTGCAGTGAATTCATGAATGTAACAGTTATCTGTCATGTCCAGGAGATTCTGTCCCAGTCTTCCCTGAACTTCTCTGGCTCTGAAAATCTTTCTACCCCATCTTCTGTAATGTTCTCTGAACCTTGGGAGGAGAGAACGTGATATAGATGTTCCCTTTTGTGACTGAACATTTGTTGTTTGCCCTTTAAGAAGTTATGTTTCTTAATTCGTTTTACCTATTAAAGTCCATGTGAGCGTGTGTGAGGGGTGAATTGTGTGTAGGGAGGACGCATTGCCATGGTGCATATGAGGCAGTCAAAGGATAACTTTATAGAGTTAAAAATCCCCCATTTTGGGGTTGGGGATTTAGGCCAGGGGTAGAGCGCTTCTAGCGAGCAAAAGGCCCTGGGTTCGGTCCCCAGCTCCGAAAAAAAAAAAAAAAAACAAAAAAAACAGTAATCTCCCATCTTTATATGGGATTTGGGGGATTGAATTCAGCTTGCCAGTTTCAAGAAGTCCTGGAATTTCATGACATATATCTACAATGTGAAAGACAGCTCCACAGCTGTCACCCTACGATGCTGGTCACAGTACAGCATAACTATCTGCCCATATCAGCTCGGCTCAGCTCCCAAGTCTCCTTGGCTTTGGGAAACCCCAAAATGCATCCTAAAGCCAGTTTTCTCCTCTCCACAGGAATGACGTGCCAAGCTCGAAGCTCCTACATCACCAGTGAGATCCTGTGGGGTTACCGGTTCACACCAGTCCTGACACTGGAGGACGGGTTCTATGAAGTTGACTACAACAGCTTCCATGAGACCTATGAGACCAGCACCCCGTCCCTTAGCGCCAAAGAGCTAGCCGAGCTGGCTAACCGGGCAGAGCTGCCCCTGAGCTGGTCTGTGTCCAGCAAACTGAACCAACATGCAGAACTGGAGACGGAAGAGGAAGAGAAGAACCCGGAAGAACTGACAGAGAGGAACGGTGATGTGGCAAACCTAGAGAATGAGTCCAAAGTGTAGACCCAGCTGGGTCAGCTTCTCCCACTCAGACATGACCCCTCCTTGTAGGTCCAGCTGGGTCAGCCTCTCCCACTCAGACATGACCCCTCCTTGTAGACCCAGCTGGGTCAGCCTCTCCCACTCAGACATGACCCCTCCTTGTAGACCCAGCTGGGTCAGCCTCTCCCACCCAGACATGACCCCTCCTTGTTTCCCATTTCCTTCTTTTCTATCTCTCTTACTTTGACCTTGATTTATTTATATTTAATTTTGGCATTCCCAGAAAACAAATCTTCAAGGTGTAAAATACCTACCTGCCCCTCTCAGATGTTCAGATGGACAAGCAGACAGGGATTTGGTTAAGGTACAAGGTACCTTCATTGTGCCCAAGCCTGATCTCCACTCACAGAAGAGACTTTTAGCTACTTGATCCACTTTATTGTCCAATCCAAATCACTCAAAAGAGCTGTCAGAGCTCTGACCCAGTGTCACAAAGAGCGAGGTCTGTTTACCATGGCCACAGGTCAGACAGTCTTACAGAGCCCTGTCCATCTTACCCAACACAGGGCAGGTACTTAACCATAGACACTGACAG
>NW_022652174.1:0-2480 GCF_011064425.1 Rattus rattus
TTTCCTTGTAGAAAACTCAGGCTGGTGTATCCTCCTGGTGAGAGACAGGGTAACATATTTTGATCTTTCAGCTGTATGCAGTGATTTACATCCTGCCACTTCATTTCCTAAATAGGATATTATTGTTCCAAGAGAAACAGAGAGAGAGAGAGAGAGAGAGAGAGAGAGAGAGAGAGAGAGAGAGAGAGAGAGAGGGAGAGGCAGGCAGACAGTGAGACAGAGAGACACACAGAGAGAAGAGCATTCAATTTTCTACATTGTTTTCTTTGTGACTAATCACCCAGTATTCACCTAGAGGTGAACATTATCACTCAGTGGACATTATCTGGCTTCATCATTTCTGAATCTGCTTTCCTTCTAAAAGTCTCAGAATTTCTATGCTTGCTTTATGATCATTTTGCATTTTCTACACTCCCACATTTCCCACAGAGCAATAGCTTATATAGAGCTCATATGGAAAAACAAATATTGGAAATGGGTTTGTTTCCTTGTTAATATATTTAGCTAAAGTTCCCTGAAAATTTAATTTAAGACTGTGAAAGGCAATGTGCTTAATAACCTTAAACATATAAAAGATTTGAATCAAAAGCAGAAACCACGTATTTGTGTTCTCCATGCCTCCTGCTAAATGCTTGCTACATCAAAGCATGGAGATGTGTATTACACAGGAGTCAGTCAGGGCAAAATGCAACTCAATCTACTCCTTTTAGAACATATGACCGTTTGCTGTAACAGGAAACTAGGAAGCATAAAATATATTGACAAATCATTGTTCATATTTTATTTCCAATACACAGGATGCAAACAATGGGCATGTTAGGCAAACAGTCCTGAAAGCCTTTGCCAGAGCCTGACCAATACAGATGTGGGTACTCGCAGCCAACCATCGGATTGAGCATGGGAACCCCAATGGAGGTGTTAGGGGAAGGACTGAAGAGGCTGAAGGGGTTTGCAACCCAACAGGAAGGACAACAATATCAACCAACCAGACCCCCAGAGCTCCCAGGGACTAAGCCACCAACCAAAGAGTGCACATGGAGGGACCCATGGCTCCAGCTGCATATGTAGCAGAGGATGACATTGTCTGGCATCAATAGGAGGAGAGGCTCTTTGTCCTGTGGAGGCTTGATGACCCAAAGTAGGGGAATGCTAGGGTGCTGAGGCAGGAGTGGGTTGATGGTTAGGGGAGCACCCTCATAGAAGCAGGGGGGTGAGGAATGATGGGGGCTTGCTAAGGGAACCTGGGAAGGGGGATAACATTTGAAATGCAAATAAATAAAATAACAAACTTTAAAAAAAAACAAAAGAATTTTTTTTGAGTTTAAGACGGGATCATTTTAAGTTGCCAAGGCAGACCTAGAAATGGGAGCCATTTTACTTTAGGCTTCTGTGTCTCTGTTACGTTCAAATTCATACTTTCAGAGCTGGCTTATTGCTCAATTGTGTTTTCACCAAGTATTTCCTCATTTATTTATGTTGTAGCAGTAGAGCTTGATGCCATTTAGGTTTTGTTGTTATTTTGGGGGGGATTGGTCATTTTTTTTGTTTTATTTTTGTTTTTTGTTTGTTTGGTTTTTTTTGCATACAGGGTCTTCCTATGTAGCTCAGGTTAGCCTGGTGCTGCTGTGTGTTGAAACCTGCAGATGCTGACCAATATAGGTCAGGTTAGTCTGGTGCTGCTTCATGGTGAAACATGCAGATGCTGACCCATCATTTCTTTATTCTTTGACATTGCAGAATGGCATCCTCTAACTTCCTTCCTACCAAGTCCTTAGTAAAAGGCCTGATGGAACTTTCTGTCGACCAGTAAAAGTATAGTTCTGAATAGCTACTTAAATTCCAAACCAAAGACCTCCACATAGAACATTTTATGGAAGTCATTTCATTAGCTCATTAATATTTTGATCTATTTTCTAAAGATCTTGAATGACTACATTCATGAATGAGTAAAGATTCTTTTGGGGAGAGAGGAGTGATGTATTAAAGTTAGTTCATAATTTCAGTTGTGACATATGCTATGAACAAAATGATGCCAGTTATAGAAATAAAGTGTGAGAAGACTGACAGGGTCTTAACACGGCTGAGGTGATATGCAAACCATTTCTGAGTAGGAGACAGTGACGATGATGTTTGGCATGTCATTTTAGCTGGGATGTAAGTTCCAGTTATTTAAGCAATCAGTGACATCATTTGAAGAAATTGTGCAGGCGAATAAAATTCACTAATAAGTTGACTTCAAGTGAGAATGTCTATTTAGGAGGGACTTCGTTAATTAGCACCAGGGCCTTTAAACCAGGACTGTAGCTTCCCTCAGAGATAAGAGAAGTGCCACTGAGGTGACAGCTTCATACCTCTGCCGCAACAGACTCATAATCTCTCTTAATGGTTTAGTTTGCACACTGAGGACTTGGCGCTTGCTCTCCTCTCTCTCTCTCTCTCTCTCTCTCTCTCTCTCTCTCTCTCTCTCTCTCTCTCTCTCT
>NW_022652175.1:0-2486 GCF_011064425.1 Rattus rattus
CACACACACACACACTCACACACACACATACACACACACATACACGATAGAGAACATTCATCATGGTATGTTGTCATAATTATTCATTTGTTATTACTTCTTATTGTAAATGTCTTACCTACCATGCTAGGCCAATATTTTCTTTCCAGCAGTCTGGCATAAATAATGATTGGTCTTGGAACATATGATGATTTTCAATCCTTAACACAGATCCCACAAAACAGTGCCCCCAGAATCACTTAAGGAAGTGCTCTGGTCACGGTGTACCAGCCACTATGGTGAATGCAAAAAAAAAATGTGACTGGATTTCTGGAGGCTTAAAATGTAAGCTTGGGAGACTAGATGCATGCATATGAAACAGCATGAAAATAAAACAAGGCAATATTTGAGCTAATGTAAGATTCTTACCAGGTTTTGAGCCTTCCTAAGGTATAATGCAAAGACGGTCATATTATCTCATTCCCATCTTTATAACAACCCTTTGGTCTAGTTCATGTCTCCGATTTGAGCAGAAGAGCGCATCATTTTCTCTAGCAGTTGCTAAGGGCAGACGGAGCTAAGCCTGCATCCTGAAGAGTTTATTTTGACATCTGAAAAGTAGAGAGAGTGAAATAAATACTGAAGACTGTGTGTATGTGTTTCACTTAGATTCACCAACTACTGTTTTTATTCTTGTGTTAGCATCCTTTCTCTCTTTGTAAATGCACATAGCCATCCATTTCTTACCAAGTTGAAGATACCTAAAAAGCACCACTATACTCTCCTCTAAATATTTCAGCACACATCTGAAAAATTTTTTTCTCACAAAAATCATATTGCAATTATTGCCACAGAACCATCACCTGGATTCAGAATTCGCTTGTTTTTTTCCTTATATTTTGGGGTGCTAGGATTGAAGCTGGGCCTTGCATGTGCTGGACACACAACTCTAGCACTAAGCTTTGCCTTCAGCACACTTTTTACTTTTAATTTTGAGACAGGGTCTCACTAAGGTTCCTACAATGTCTTTGAAGCCCCCTCCTTCCTCTCCTGATCACTCACAGACTTGCTCCTCAGGGCCTTAATTTGCAATCCTTCTGCTGCAGCCTCCTGAGAAACTGGAATTACAGGTCTCTGATAGCAGACTGGTTGGAGTAGGATTTGAATCTTGTTCTTCCAGAACCCTGAACACAAGTACTCTAGAATGTCAGCAGTGGGATTCCCTGGTATGTCCTGCCAGCGGGGACCCCGTTATTCAGGGTCCCGAAGAGGCTTTCTACCTGTAGCCCAAAATGGGGGTGGAGAGAAGGAGACCAAGCAAAAGTTCTGTTGTCAAAGTCTCGTTTATTGAGATGAACGTTACAGCTTTTAAGGCTTTCAGGTAGGGGGAATGACCTTTGTGAAATATGAAGGAGGGGGAGATGAGGGTATAGGCAGTGATAGCTGGAGGCAAAGAAGTCAGGCGATGAGGTCAGGTGGTGGAGACACTGGGTGTTGACTGAGGAGATAACTGGTATCTGCTAAGGGAGCTGAGGCATCCCTTGAATGTTATCTTCCTGTGCCGTAAATTCATGGGAGAGGCTTTGTCCAACAATCTTAAGACTTATGGCAGTCATCTTAGGGGTGAGTCTCTGTGGCCAAACAGCCCAGAGTCACTTTGAACCATGCAGTCAAAAAGCGGCTAGGCCCAAATCCAATATGGCTCCGTGCATCTCCCCCATTTTTCTTTTATAAAAAAAACCATTAGGTGGAAGTAGTGGTCTGAGAGAGATCAGACATGCCTCACAGAGTGCCCAGCTCGGCCATGGTGAGCCACTCTTGCAGTTAGGACTGCACCCCAATGGCTAGGAATGAACTTATGCTGTAACACACCGTTCTGGGCTATACGTGTGTGTTATTGGGGGAGAAACTGGGCAGAGGAGCATTTGACCGGCCCGCACGTTTAAACGGGGTGTAGCCACCTCTGTCTTAGGATCGACCTCTCAAACCCCAGCCTTATCTGTCATAGGATCACCTTGTCGCCCCCAAGGTTCCTGCCTTAGATTGGTCAAGGGTCAGAGGAAGTTGCCCGTCCCTGAGGATAGCTACATTGGATCATCTTCTCATTCCTCTTACTTGAGCCCAGGGGCGAAAGAGTAGGAGCCAGATGGCATTAATGTAAGAGATTGTGGAAATTAAGCCTCTCCCGATAAGTAGTGGGCACCTCATCTGGTTCTCCTCAGCTGCTATGGCCATACCACCAAGGGCCTAGTCAAGCCTCTCCTGTAATAAAATTTAGAATTCCCAATTATTAGCAACTACTCCAGAAACTGCAGACACAATGGCTGCAGCAGTAATGGCTGCTACAATAGCAGCGAAAGTGCCAAGGTCTTTCCCAGGACAGTTCAGGATCGGTCATTCTTCTCTGGAACAAGCAGTAGTGCACAGAGGGTTGGAGCGCAGGCCGTGGTGGGATGGGACACAATGACTGCAGCAACGCCAGAATTTCTGTGATGACAAAAGATGAG
>NW_022652176.1:0-2490 GCF_011064425.1 Rattus rattus
ACACACACAGAAACACACACACACAGACATACACATACATACACAGGACACAAACAGACACACACACACACACACCAGACACACACACTATACTACACAAACAACACATCACCATACCTTGAACACACCCCCACACACAAACACACACACAGACATACACACACACACAAGACACACACATACACACACACAC
The DNA here is from genome assembly GCF_011064425.1 of Rattus rattus. Lineage (NCBI taxonomy): Eukaryota > Metazoa > Chordata > Mammalia > Rodentia > Muridae > Rattus > Rattus rattus. The sequence goes on from NW_022652176.1 coordinate 194, forward strand.
ACATACACACAGACACACACACACACACACACAAACACACACAGCACACACACACACAAACACACACACAAACACACACAGGTCACAAACATACACACCTACACACACACAAGGCACACACACACACACACACACACACACTCACATACTATACTACACAAATGCCACATCACCATACCTCGAAAACACAGACACACACACACACAAAATGAACAGAGTCGTCAAATTCAAATGATTACATAGGGGTTCACTTTGATATACACCTTTGCTTGAACAGCAAGTTAAGGCCTGCATCTATTTGATGATGACTGAAAGACACACTGAGCAGTTTCAGTGTGGTGCTCTTAGAAGCAGACACAAGAAACAAATGAAATTAGTGCTGTGTTGTGGATTCCTACAGAAAGGCAATCCCTGCCTATTACACAGAGATTCTCAGTCCTTTTCAGTGCCCCTAAACATGCACACGTTCCCCCATAGCACCACCCTGAGGACAGAGTTCATGACAAGTTTCTCCATCCCTTCACTGGTAGGTCACACTGAGCACCATGGAAACACTTCTCATGTCACAATGACTCCCAGCAAGATACCAGAGCCTTGGGCAAGTATCTCCTCAGTATTGCCACACTGTCCACTGGGGTTGGGAATGGGATGGGGGGGCTGATAATCTTGGATCCTCAATGAAGGAGTGGAACTTGATTTCCCAAGAAAAGAAAAAAAAAATAGCTGGCTCATCACTGCAACAAGCTGATCACCCTCAGGACCCTGGTCTTTTCACCCTTTTCTAACTTGCTCTCACTCTCCCTGCAGGGAAAAAGCCAATCTTCTCAAGAATCCCACTTCTTCCCAGAGACTCTGGCCACATTCAGACACCAGTTCCTGAGAGACCTGAGCAGGAGGGCCCAGCTTCTCAGACCTGTTCGTAGAGGCTCAGCTCAGAGAGCTGGGCTACCTCTCTCCTCGAAAGGCCACCAGACATTGGACAGCATCTTGCAGCAGCAGCAGCAAGAAATAAAGAGGAGTTTGGCATCCAGGCAGCGTGGGACAGGGTCCAGAGACAGCAAAAGGTGGTCTGCTACCATCAGGTGAGGAGAGAATTTGTAGTTTTTGAGACCAGGCACATATTTGATGTTTGCTCATGACCTATGTGTGGCCTCCCTAAGGAGGAGTTTTATCCTGTCTCTAGTGACATGTGTGTCATCTAATGCTCTCAAATCCTGTGGAGAATATTTGGTCATTCTCTGGCTGGAGAAATTGGTTCTCCATAGGTTGTAGGTCTCTAGGGAGACCATTAGACTTGAATCTGTGACAGTAGACTCCGTTTCCAGGTATGCGCCACATAATCTTAGTACATCCCCCACCACAAAAGATCTCCACAAGTGAGGGGCCAGAATCGGCCTCCAGAGTTATGAAGATGCAGAGGCAGGCAATTTAAGGACAATGTGGTCTATACAGTAAGGTGCAGGGCAACCATAGTTACACAGTGAGGCCCTCTCTCAAAATATAAAACAAATAAACCAATCCTGAAAAAAAAAAGTCCACCAGGAATGATCAGGACTGACACAGACATACAAGAATGCTGATGTGCGCAGCCTTATTTATAATAGCCAGAAGCTGGAAAGAACCCAGATGCCCTTCAACAGAGGAATGGTTACAGAAAATGTGGTACATCTACACAATGGAATATTACTCAGCTATCAAAAACAATGACTTTATGAAATTCATAGACAAATGGTTGGAACTGGAAAATATCAATCCTGAGTGAGGTAACCCAATCACAGAAAAACACACATGGTATGCACTCATTGATAAGTGGCTATTAGCCCAAATGCTAGAATTACCCTAGATGCACAGAACACGTGAAACTCAAGAAGGATGATCAAAATGTGAATGCTTCACTCCTTCTTTAAAAGGGGGAACAAGAATACCCTTGGCAGGGAATAGAGAGGCAAAGATTAAAACAGACACAGAAGGAACACCCATTCAGAGCCTGCCCCACATGTGGCCCATACATATACAGCCATCCAATTAGACAAGATGGATGAAGCAAAGAAGGGCAGGCCGACAGGAGCCGGATGTAGGTCGCTCCTGAGAGACACAACCAGAATACAGCAAATACAGAGGCGTATGCCAGCAGCAAACCACTGAACTGAGAATAGGACCCCCGTTGAAGGAATCAGAGAAAGAACTGGAAGAGCTTGAAGGGGCTCGAGACCCCATATGTACAACAATGCCAAGCAACCAGAGCTTCCAGGGACTAAGCCACTACCTAAAGACTATACATGGACTGACCCTGGACT
>NW_022652177.1:0-2487 GCF_011064425.1 Rattus rattus
TATTTCTATAAAATGGCCAAAACAAACATGGCTGGGAAGATTGAGGGGAGCCTTGTAAATCATTATCTGTTTATCATGAATTAGCTGGCATGTACTGCAAGGGGTGGGTCAGATGACAGCAGAGAATCCAGTGCCGAGTGATGTACAAACTGGAAAGTCAGAAAGGGAATTTAAGTGAAGATGAAAATGCACTTTAAAGTGTTCCAAGTAGCAGAGAATAAGAGAAAAATCACTTGTCTGTTTCCCTTGCACTTGGCACCACATGGGATGAAGAATGTTTTAGAAACTAATTCTCTCTTATTTATTTTAGAAATTACTTATTTCATAAAATTGCCCTATTTTAACATATTATAATACTTAACAAGCTTTAAGACTGAATTTTATTTTTAATTTGTTTGTGGGATGATTTCCTCATGTACACACAATGACCAGGTCCATATTTTGAGAAACTACAGAATTGTGCTGTGTTGGGCTGGTTGCTACCATTCTCTGTTCTCTGTAGCCTCTCTCTCTCTCTCTCTCTCTCTCTCTCTCTCTCTCTCTCTCTCTCTCTGTGTGTGTGTGTGTGTGTGTGCGTGTGTGCATATATATATTACATTATATATATACTATAATATATATTAGATGGAGAGTCTTGGAGAGTCTTTTCTCATACAATATCATCTGAATAGAGATTCCCCTCCCTCTACTTCTCCTGGTTCCTCTTTACCTCCTGTCCCATCCAGATCCACTCACTTTCTGTCTCTCGTTAGTAAAGAACAGGCTTCTAAGAGAGAACAAAAAGAAAAATAGCAAAATATATAAGAAAGAAAATATGAAAACCATCATAGCAAAGTTTGACAGGCCAAACCATTAGAAAAATACAAGAGTTTTAAGAACAGGCATAAGAATCAAAGAACCACATTTCACACGTTCAGGAGTCCCATAAAAATACTAAACTAAAAGTTCTAATATATACAGAGGACCTTGTGTAGACCCATGTAGATCCTGTGATGGCTGCTTCAGTTTCTGTGAGTTCATATAAACTATACTCAGTTGTTTTAGATGGTCTTGTTCTCCTGGTGTCTTTTATCCCATGTCTCAAATTCCTTCTGCCTACTCTTACACAGGGCTCCCAGAGCTCTGAGGGGAGGCAGTGGTTGGAGAAATTTTCTCCCAGGTGTGTCTATCAAGGTCTCTCTCACTCTGTTTAATGTAAGGTTGTGGGTCTTTGTTCCCATCTGCTGTATCAGGAAGCCTCTCTGATGATGGATGAATAAGGCACCTATCCCTTGTTGGGCACAAAATGGAGGGAAAGCTCTTGGTCCTGCCAAGGCTGGAACCCCAGTGCAGGGGAATGTCAGAACAGGGAGGTGAGAAGGGATGTGTGTTTGGGTAGGGGGAAGGGGATAACATTTGAAACGTAAATTTAAAAATCCAATTAATAAAAAGAATAAATTGCCAATCTATGAGTATAGCAAAATAAGAGAAGTCATTTTATTGTTACTTTCTATTGTACTAGGCTTCCATAACTCCCCTCAAATGCCCTGAATTCTATCTATCTCTCCCCTCATCCCCTCTTTTAATCCCCTCTCTCCTACCCCTTCCCACATGATCCTCTCATTTTAGTCTCCCCCTCCATCTCCAGGCACCATTGCATCGATAAGATCTATTCTATTTACCCTTATCAGACTAATTCATATGTTTCTCCTAGTCACTTCCTTGACCCCTATCCTCTCTGAGGGTATGGAATGCAGCTTTATTATCCTTCATTTAATGGCTAAATATCCAGCTATAAGCAAATACACGCCATATTTATCTCCCTGGTATGGATTACCTTACTTAGGAATTTTCCTAGTATCATCCACTTGCTTACAAATTTCATGAAGTCATTGTTTTTAACAGTGGGGTAATAATTCATGTGTAAGTGTACCATATTTTTATCCATTCTTCTGCTGAGGAACATCTAGGTCATTTCCAGTTTCTGGCTATTATAAATAGAACAGCAATAAACATGGTTGAACATGGTTTTATCCTTGTGGTAGGATAAAACATGTACTGGGTGGCATAGCTTGATATTGAGGCAGATTGGTCCCCATCTTCCTGAGGAACAGCCACAATGATTTCCATAGTGGCTGTACAAGTTTGTACTCCCACCATCAATGGAGCAGTGTCCCTCCCCTTCTTCACAACCTTAATAGCATGAGTTGTCACTTGTGCTATTGATCTTAGCCATCATGACAGGTGTTAAGGCAGAGTCTTAGAATTGTTTCGATTATGTTTTTTGTGGTGACTAAAGATAAGGAACATTTTTTTTTTTATTAACTTGAATATTTCTTATATACATTTCGAGTGTTATTCCCTTTCCCGGTTTCCGGGCAAACATCCCCTTCCCTCCCCCCCTTCCTTATGGGTGTTCCCCTCCCCACCCTCCCCCCATTGCTGCCCTCCCCCCGACAGTCTAGTTCACTGGGGGTTCAGTATTAGCAGGACCCAGGGCTTCCCCTT
>NW_022652178.1:0-2778 GCF_011064425.1 Rattus rattus
CCTCTCCTCTCCCTCTTCTCTCCTCTCCCTCTTCCCTTCCCCCTTTCTCCTCCCTCTTCTGTCTCTCCATCCTCTCCCTCTTCTCCTCTCCCTCTCTCTCCTCCTCTTCTCCCTCTCTCCCTCTTCTCTCCTCTCTCTCCCTCTTCTCTCTCTGTTCTCTTCCCTCTCCTCTCTCTCTCTTTCCTCTGCTCCTCTCTCTCTCCTCTTCTCTCCTCTCCTCTCCTCTGTTCCCTCTCCTCTTCCTATTTCCTCTCCTCTCTCTCTTCTCTCTCCTCTCTCCTCTCCTCTCCCTCCTCTCCCTCCCTCTTCTCTCCTCTCTCTCTCCTCTATTCCTCTTCTCTCCTCTTCCCTGTCCCTCCTCTCTTCCTCTCCTCTCCTCTCCTTTTTCCCTCCTTCTCCTCTCCTCTCCCTATTCCCTCTTCCTCTCCTCTTCCTCTCTCTCCTCTCCTTCCCTATTCCCTCTCCTCTCCTCTCTGTTCCTCTTCCTCTCCCTTCTCCTCTCTCTATTCCTTCTCTCTTCTCTCCTCTCCTCTATTCCTTATCTCCTCTCCCTCTCTCTCTATTCTCTCTCTCCTCCCTCTTCCTCCCCTCTCCTCTCTCCCTCTTCCCTCTCCCCTCTTCCTCTCTCTCTCCTCTCCTGTCTTCTGTCCTCTCCTCTCTTCTCCTCTTCTCTCTCTCTCCTCTTCCTCTCCTCTCCTCTCCCTCCCTCTCCCTCTTCTTCTCTCCCTATTCCCTCTTCTCTCCTCTCCCTCCCCTCTTCCCCTCTCTATCCCTCCTCTCTCATTCCTCTCTCCTCTCCTCTCTCCTCTCCTTCCTCTTCTCTCCCCCTCTTCTGTCCCTATCCTCCTCTCCTTCCTCTTCCCTCCTCTTCTCTCCTCTCTTCTCTCTTCTCTCTTCTTCTCTTCTCTCCCTATTCCTCTTCCTTCTCTGTCCTTTCCTCTCTATTCTCTCTCCTCTCTCTCCTCTCCTATTCCCTTTTCTCTCCTCTCCTCTCTTCTCTCTCTCCCTATTTCCCTCCTCTCCCCTTACTCTCCTTCTATCTCTTTCCATTCTCCTCTCTCTCTCCTCTCCCTCTTCTCTCCTCTCCTCACCTCCTATTCCTCTCCTCCTCCTTCCTCCTCTTTCTCCCTTCCCTTTCTCCTCTTCCTCTCTGTCTCCCTCCTCTCCCTGTCTCCTCTTCTCCTCTCCTTTCTCTCTTCTCTCTCTCCCTCTTCTCTCCTTCTCTGTCTATCCCTCTATTCCTCCTCTTCTTCCTCCTCTCTCCCTCCTCTCCCTGCTCCTTCTCTCCCTCTCCTCCCTTCTCCCTCTTCCTCTCCTCTTTCTTCTCTCCCCTTTTCTCTCCTCTCTCTCTCCTCTCTTTCCTCTCCCTCTCCTCTCTCCTCTCCTCTCCTCCCCCCCTCTCCCTCCCTCTCCCTCCTCCTCTCCCTATCTTCCTCTCTCTCCTCTCCTCCCTATTCCTTCTTCCTCTCCTCTGCCTCTCTTCCTCTCCTCTCTCTCCTCTCCCCTGTTCCCTCTTCTCTCCCTCTCTCTCTCTATTCCTCTCCTCTCCTGTCCTCTTCCCTCTTCTCTCCTCTCCTCCTCTTCTCTCATCTCCTCTCCTCTCCTCTCCTCTCCTTCCCCTCCTCTCCTCTCCTTCTCTCTCTCTCCTCTCCCTATTCCCTCTCCTCTCCTCTCCTCTCCCTCTCCTCTCCCTCTCTCTCCTCTCCTCTCCTTTCTTCTCTCTCTCTCTCCCTCTCCCCTCTCCCTCTCCTCTCCCTATTTCCTCTCCTCTTCCTCTCTATTCCCTCTCCCTCTCCCTCTCCCCTTCTCCCTCTCTCTCTTCCTCTTCTCTCTCTCCCTTTCCCCTCCTTCTCTCTTCTGTCCCTTCTCTCCTCTATTCCTCCTCTCCCTCTTTGTCCCCTTCCTCTCCCCTTCTCTCCTCTCTCCCTCTTCCCTCTTCTCTCCCTCTCCCTTCTCCTCTCCTCTTCCTCTATTCCCTCTCTTCCTCTCCTCTCCTCTCTCTCCCCCCCTTTCCTCTCCTCTCCCCCTTCTCCTCTGTCCTCCCTTCTTCCTCTCTTCCTCTCTCCATTCTCTCCTCTCCTGTCCCTCCCTTCCTCTCTCTCTCTCCTCTCCCCTTCCTCTCCTCTCCTCTCCTCCCCTTTTCCTCTCTCCTCTCCTTCCCTCTCCTCTCTTCTCCCCTCTTCCCTCTCTCCCTCTTCCCCTCCTTCCTCTCTCTCCTCTCTCCCTATTTCCTCTCCTCTCTCTCTTCCCTATTCCTCTCGTCTCCCTCTCCCTCTTCTCTCCTCTCCATCCCCTCTTCTCTCCTCTCCTCTCCTCTCTCCCTCTCCTCTCCTCTCCTTTCCCTGTTCCTCTCTCTCTCCTCTCTCCTCTCTTCTCTCCTCTCCTCTCCCTATTCCCTTCTCCCTCTCCTCTCTCTATTTCCCCTCTCTCTCTCTCTATTCCCTCTCTCTCTCCTGTTCCTCTCTCTCTCTGTCCTCCCCTTCCTCTCCTCTCCTCTATTTCCTCTCTCTCTATTTCCTCTCCCTCTTCTCTTCTCTCCTCTCCTGTTCTGTCCTCTCCATCCTTTCTCCTTCCTCTCTCCCTCCCCTCTCTTCTCTTCTCCTCCCTCTCCCTCTCTCCTCTCCCCTCTCTTCTCCTCTCTCTATTCCTCTCCTCTCCTCTCCTCTCCTCTCCTCTCCCTCTCCTCTCCTCTCCCTCCCCTCTCCCCCTTCCCTCTCCTCTCTTCTCCTCTCTCCTCTCCCTATTCCTCTCCTCTCCTCTCTCTATCGCTCTCCTCTC
>NW_022652179.1:0-2481 GCF_011064425.1 Rattus rattus
TTCTACATGGCCATTAGAACATTGTGGCCGGAGGCTATGGGTCATTATGGCTATTCCAGGAAACTTCTCATGCAAGAATGTTTCGGGAACCATTGTATAGCTAGGGGGGTGAAAAGTTCAGGTTCTCACAGGCCCCACTTCTTCTTTCTGGGTAGCTAGACCCCTATTTCTCCTTTTAGTGTTCATCCTAATTCTACAACAACTTTGTAATGATTTTTGTGGGATGGAGAGATGGCTCAGTGGTTAAGAGCACTGACTGCCCTTCCAGAGTCCTGAGTTCAATTCCCAGCAACCACATGGTGGCTCACAACCATCTGTAATGGAATCTGATGCCCTCTTCTGGTGTGTCTGAAGACAGTGACAATGTCCTCATATATAATAAATAAATAAATCTTAAAAGATTTTTATGCACATAGATAAATTTTAGAAATAAAAACACCCAGGATAGTGGGATTGCAGCTGTCTTTCTTCCTCTGTTTAAAGGTTTATATGTTGGTATAATGGTGTTATAAGTAAGATTGATTATCAGCTGCTAAGTTTAATGTCTCAGCATTATATACTGGAGCATCTGCCAACACACCAGTCACACGTCGCTTTCTAGGACACGTTCCCTGCATTCCCTGAATCCTAGTTTCCCTAAGTTCCTGTAGCTCTGGGAAAAAGATGTGCTGTGTTCTCTGCAGTCCCCTGAACCGTTGTATTTGCAAAGTGACCAGCAAGAAGAAGTGGGCAGCAGAAAGACAGGGAAGTACGAAGCATAATGACATACATATAAAAGACCAAAAGGAAGCCGTAATTTGGAATGCTAATCCTTAGTTTTAATTTAAATAAACAATTTAAAGCAGGATGCACATACCAGGTGTGGAAGCACACGCCTTTAATGCCAGCCCTTGAGATGCAGAGACAGGAGGAATTCTATGAGTTTAAGGATAGCCTGGAATGCAACAAGAGTTCTGTGCTAGTAGTAGTGGTGGTGGTGGTGGTGGTGGTGGTGGTAACTGACAATCAGTGCCCTTTCTCAGGTAGTGTGCTTCTTTTCCAGAAAAAATAAACCACCTACATAGTATCGTGAAACTAACCTTCACTTTTAGAGGTACTTATCCTTTCCTTTCTTTTATCTTTCTCTTGAGACAGAGCCTCAGGTAACCCAGGTTAGCCTTTAAGCCTCTGTGTAGTTGAGCTGACCTTGCATTTCTGGTCCTTCTGCCTTTACATCTCAAGTTCTAGGACTACAGCTAATCATGCAAGAGTACTCTTGGTCTCAAACCCTGTTTAACAACCAAACACTTACATCAAACACAATTGTACCCACTAGAGCCCAGATGTAGACCAAGCAGGCAAAACACAATTGCTTCCCCAAGGCTGGAGTGAGATGGACCCCAGGAGCCAGGAGCCCTACCTACTGGGTAGCAGCAACACCAGCAGGTGGCTGCAAGGCCCCATAGATCCCAGGGAAGAGCAAAGATGCTGGAGAACAAGAGAGCAATGCCCCGAACAGAACTACTTCACTGACAGGAAGCACTGGATGTAATTTCTAACTTGTGAAAGCTCAAATAAGGCATACATAGTAGTTAATCAGAGCAGTGTTAAACTCACTCCAAGGCCCCTGGTAATGCCACAATCTCCCACGGTCCCCAGGCAGGCAGCTGTCAAAATATAATAAAGTGGGCGTAAGATACGCCCAGAAGGCCTCTTGGGCTAGCATTGTGTCATTGGCCTGTGAGCTTTGAGAGGGCTGGCTAATTGCAGGGCTTCCATTCCATTGAGTGAAGCGGTCAGATTGAGATGCACAAGCAAGTTTGTTGAAATCCAAAATGGACACATCACTGTGCCTACTCTTAACCATGAAGTACACATTTAAAGATATCAATTCAAAAGCCTACAAGTTGAGAACCTTCCCAGGTGACTGGGTGTCTCCACCTAGTGGCAGTATCAATATATAGTAAGAAAAGATGTAAATTGTTTAAAATTTGAATCTGCACAAGTCAAATCTTGCATATCCAAGTTTTTTTTCCCAGCTTGACATCATAGTTATCAATGTCTTAATTTGCTAACTGATTGGAAATGCCAAGAAAGAGGCATGCCACTGTGTCTTCTTTGTGTGACAGAGTCAAAGAAAGGCGCTCCACAAACTAAACACCGAACACAAACTACAAACAAGAGTAGTTCCACGATACTAACCGGCTACAGGTTCAGTGCTGGGCAGACAACATCGCAATCTTATAAACCTGCTCTGATGCACAGGAAGAATGATTCTTTAAACAGACAGGATGGAAGAGGAAAGACTAGAACACAGGTTGGTCAAGCCAGTTACAAGCCCTGTAAGACAGAAACAGGAAGACAGACTTACAACATGGACAACAGAAAAATGATTTGTGCTCTGTGTGTGTGTGTGTGTGTGTGTGTGTGTGTGTGTGTGTGTGTGGTGTGTGTGTGTGTGTGTGTGTGTGTGTGTGTGTGTGTGTGTGTGTGTCTAAGGTG
>NW_022652180.1:0-2480 GCF_011064425.1 Rattus rattus
CAGAATCATCCTTTCTCAGAACCTCCGACTGAATGAGACCTCCCTTTGTAGATTATAACTAGGGGAACTGCGAAAGCACTCAGGAGGGAAGGACACGAGAGCAAGTACAGAGAAGGGAGAAGTTATGGATCCTTTCCCTTTTCCTGAATGACTAAAGACTGCACTTGAGAGAGCCAGTGGCCATTAAGAACTGCTAAGGAACAACAATACCAAGCAACTAGAGCTTCCAGGGACTAAGCCACTACCTAAAGACTATACATGGACTGACCCTGGACTCTGACCTCATAGGTAGCATTGAATATCCTAGTAAGATCACCAGTGTAAGGGGAACCCCTGGGTCCTGCTAAGACTGAACCCGCAGTGAACGTGATTGTTGGGGGGAGGGTGGCAATGGGGGGAGGATGGGGAGGGGAACACCCATAAAGAAGGGGAGGGGGAGGGGTTAGGGGGATGTTGGCCCGTAAACCGGGAAAGGGAATAACACTCGAAATGTAAATAAGAAATACAAGGTGTTAATAAAAAAATAAAAAAATAAAAATTAAAAAACCTAATTATTTTAATTATTCCCTAAAGCTATGACATTATACTCTATTCATATGTCCCAGGGAAACATACCAAGTTTATGTACATATACATATTACACTACACTCCAAGGTAAATGTAGAGATTTAAGCTTATTGCTTTCTGCTTGAATGTGCCCTACCATCTCATCTTACGGCAGTACTCCTCTGCCCACTCTTACCTGAGTAGCTTTATGGAAAACTTCCTATCACTACCACAGCTGAGATCCAGCATCTGTACTTTCACCATCATTTATTTCATGTGAACTAGCTTACAGGTCAACTCAAGGCAACATGAAGTTGATAGAACTCATAAGTTTATGAGGGTGTTGAGGGCTACCCATAAGAACAGATGGGTAGCAGCCCAGGTCAATAGACATATACCAGCGTACCTATCTTAAGGCAGAACTGGAAGGGTTGTACTTTATAGTTACCAATTCACTGGCACTGAGAACTTATGTCAGCCCAAAAAAGAAAAATACTACCTCTACCTGCCCTAAAGCAAAGGGACACATTATTAAATCTCGGCACGTAGTGTAAATAGCACAGGAAATAAGGCCTCTGAGATATCAAAGTACTCTGATGTCCTGTTGTAAAATCAAATGCTGGTTTCTGTTTTGTTTTTTTTTCCGGAGCTGGGGACAGAACCCAGGGCCTTGTGCTTGCTAGGCAAGCGCTCTACCACTGAGCCAAATCCTCAACCCCCAAATGCTGGTTTCTGATCCCATGAAATGTTCACAACTTTGGGAGAGATACTAGCTTGTTGGAAACACCACTATTCTGGACTCAGCAATGGCAGGATGAAGTAAAGCCTCTGGTCCTTTCTCATCCTTGAGCACATCAGAGAATGAACTATATCCAAAAGGGATACATTAACTGTTAATGTCGCAGAAAATTCTGAGGCCTCAAGAATAAAGGGAAAGGGTGCAGGCAAGCCAGAAACAAGGTCTGTCTCTCAAATCTTAGCGTTATAGGTAAGTGCCACTGTAAATGTGATGGTTTGTTATGCTTGGCCTAGAGAGTGGAACTATTGGAGGAATGGCCTTGTTGGATTAGGTGTGTCACTGTGGGCATGGCTTTAAGACCTACTCCTAGCTGCCTGGAAGTGAGAATTCTGCTAGCAGCCTTCAGATAAAGATGTAGAACCCTCAACTCCTCCTTCACCATGCCTGCCTGCATGCTGCCATGTTCCCACCTTGATGATAACATCTGAACCAACTAAATGTTTTCCTTACAAGGGTTGCCTTGGCCATGGTATCTGTTCACAGCAGTAAAATCCTTACTAAGACAATACCAAACCATTTTATCATTTTAAAGCCCATTTGTAGACTAGTGTTGGGAGCGATGCCCTTGAAGCCCTCCATTGTTGATGTTATTATTATGGTTAGAATTAAGTATGACTGGGTTCATGAAAAATCCCCAGCCAGATGCAGAAGACTAATACAAATCTGGTGGTCAAAATAATAATCATATGATAAAGATACCCAATGTGATGACCTGTAACCTTTCTGAAAAAAACCAACATCCTGCTGACTAATAGATATGACAAACCTATGACTTTTCTGACAACCTGTTAACATCAGCCTACTCCCTGACCATAGGAATATTGTGTCCTTGGCCTGCATAAATGTTTTTTACTTCCCCCTCCCTCTGTTACACATGTTATGATATGAATTCAGCCTTGGAGAAAAATAAAATTGTTGCCTTGATCAGAAAAAAAAAAGAACTGCTAAGGCCATTGACTGCTGGATGTCAGCATGTTGTGTATCAGGAAGCTAATGGATCAGCATGTCCTTTAGGGTGAGAGGGAAGAGTCCACATGTGTTGTTGGGCTTTGTCTCATGCTGACTCTGGGATACAGAGAGTGCAGACACTCTATGTACTGTCTGAATTTAGGTTCCAGAGGGACTCTATTGACCA
>NW_022652181.1:0-2480 GCF_011064425.1 Rattus rattus
GGGGGGAGGGCGGAAAGGGGGGGAGGATGGGGAGGGGAACACCCATAAAGAAGGGGAGGGTGAGGGATTAGGGGGATGTCTGCCCGGAAACCGGGAAAGGGAATAACATTCGGAATGTATATAAGAAATACTCAAGTTAATTTAAAAAAAAAAGACTTACTTTACCTTATACTTCACAAATCACACGCCATTAGTGCAAGATGTCAGGCCAGGAACACAAGGCATGAACCCTGGGGCAGGCACTGATGCAGAAGACACAAAAAACATGGCACCTGACCTGTTTTAACTTGTACCCCAAGCAGACCTTGGGCTCTTCTCCTGCACTCATTCCTACAACACCCAGAGGAATCCCATCACCCAGGTGCTCTAACACGCCCAGGATCACAAGGTCACAAGATCAAAGAAACACAGGATCACAGAATGATAGGATCACATGTGTGCTAGTAGGCCCAGGATCACAGGTGCACAGCATTACAGAGAAAGCTCCACTCCTAGGAGATTGGACAAACCCAGGGCCATTGGATCTCTGACAGACTCATGGTCACATTTGAGGATACAACACCTTCCCCAACACCCAGCATAACAGGGATCCACATAGGAACCAGGAAAACACAAACCCCCACTTACCCAGAGCCATGGGTTCCTTCCAACTTGTATCTGGGCCTGGAGCAAACTCAGGGCTCTGGCCTACCCCCACCAACTCCTGCAAAACTTAGAGGAAGCTTAACTTCCAGGAGCTTTGACACAATAGGACCTTAGGAGCTTGGTCACACCACAACTTTAATATCAAAGAGACAGCATGACTCCCAGGAGCTCTGACACACTCAGGATCCCAGAATCATAGGATCCTAGAATCACAGGATCACAAAACACCTGGAACATGAGGAGTTCTGACACAACCAGGATCACAAGAAGGACAGGCTCCAGTCAGAAACGTCTAGGGCAGGCATTAGTGTAAGCAGATGGTGAGAGGCAAGCACAGGAACAAAAGCAATAGAAACTAAGGCTACTGGACATCACTGGAACCCACTTCTCCCACTACAGCAAGTCCTGAATAGTCCATCATGCCTGAAAAGCATGATTCAGAATCAAAATCATATCTCATGACGATGATAGAGGACATTAAAAAGGACATGAATAACTCCTTTAAAGAAATACAGTAGAACACAACCAAACAGGAAAACCAACTTAATAAAATCATCCAGGATCAAAAAATGAAAATGGAAACAACAAAGAAATCACAAAAGGAGACAACCCTGGGTATAAAAAACCTAGGAAAGAGATCAGGAGTCATAAATGCAAGCATCAGCAACAGAATTCGAGAGATAGAAGAGAGAATCTCAGGTGCAGAAGATACCATAGAAAACAGTGACACAACATTCAAAGAAAATGTAAAATGCAAAAATCTCCTAACCCAAAACATCAAGGAAATCCAGGACAAAATGAGAAAATCAAACCTCAGAGAAATAGATATAGAAGAGAGCAAAGATTTCCAACTGAAAGGGCAAGGACCAGTAAATATCTTCAATAAATTGTAGAAGAAAACTTCCTTAACCTAAAGAAAGAGATGCCCATGAACATACAAGAATCCTACAGAACTCTAAATAGACTGGACCAGAAAAGAAATTCCACCCTTCACAAAAACAAAGAAAGAATGTCAAAATCAGTAAGGGAAAAAGGGCAAGTAACATATAAAGGCAGACCTATCAGAATTACACCACTCTTTGCAACAAGACCATGAAAGCTACAAGATCCAGGATAGATGACATTCACACCATCAGAGAACACAAAAACAAGCCCAGGCTACTATAAGCAGAAAAACTGTCAATTAACAGAGATAGAGAAACCAAAATGTACCAAGACAAACCCAAATTTACACAATATCTTTCCACAAAGCCAGCCCTACGAGGGATAATATATGGAAATCTCCAACACAAGGAGGAAAATTACAAACTAGAGAAAGCAAGAAAATAAAATTTCAACAAACACAAAATATGATAGCCACAGAAACATAATTTTACCTCTAACAACAAAAATAACAGGAAACAACAATCCCTACTTTTTTTTTTTATGGGTTTTTGTTTCCTACAGTAAACTTATTCTTTTTTTTTTTTTTATTAACTTGAGTATTTCTTATGTACATTTCGAGTGTTATTCCCTTTCCCGGTTTCCGGGCAAACATCCCCTTCCCTCCCCCCCTTCCTTATGGGTGTTCCCCTCCCCACCCTCCCCCCATTGCCGCCCTCCCCCCGACAGTCTAGTTCACTGGGGGGTTCAGTCTTAGCAGGACCCAGGGCTTCCCCTTCCACTGGTGCTCTTACTAGGATATTCATTGCTACCTACGAGGTCAGAGTCCAGGGTCAGTCCATGTATAGTCTTTAGGTAGTGGCTTAGTCCCTGGAAGCTCTGGTTGCTTGGCATTGTTGTACATATGGGGTCTCAAGCCCCTTCAAGCTCTTCCAGTTCATTCTCTGATTCCT
>NW_022652182.1:0-2323 GCF_011064425.1 Rattus rattus
ATGTCATCTTTCCTGCCTGTTGTGAGGTAAAATAACACACTGAACCCCGACTGTGTCCGGCCCTCTCATGTATTGATTTCACACACTCTGGGTGTGTTTTTCATCTTCTTTCTATGGCTTATAAGAAAACCAAACTTGTATTTTCCTATTTTCTTTGCAGTGAATATTTAGAAATTTCCTCTGTACGGAATTCAGTATAATTGAACACGCCTGCCTATTAACTTTCAAAGCTTTCTGATAGTTTCATCAGAGAATCTAAACTTGGGGTGACTGTGTGAAAGATGGATAATTATTTAAACCTGTGATCAGAACTGACTTCCAGAAAGAGAAGAACCCCAAACCCTACCAGCAATGCCTGAGACCTGTTATCTTCTGCAACCCTCACTTTAAACAAACGCTCTCTTTTACAGCCGAAGGAAGAAGAGTCTTGGTTTTCTCGCATTGTTTGGTATCAAGGACGTTTATTCCTTGACTGGCCATATGAAATTCTTTTATTTTGTCAATTGCTTGTGATATTTGTAATTTCTTTGCGGAAATAATATACACTTTTTGTTCAATTATCATATTTTATTTTCATCTAATGTTCACTGTTCTTTTATTATATTATAAACAATCCCCATTCTATCATTCTTCCACTTAGGTTTGCTGGGTTTTACGAAGCACAAAATATTTCGTTTTCTGAATCAAGTTTATGTATTTACTTTTCCTTCACTTTCTACTTCTTTCCCGACTCAGCATAGGAAGTCCTTTGGAAGAGGAGCAAAGTTCATGTCTATGTTCTTTTTCCTCTTGTTTTCCACACTGATTTTCATACGCAATGTAAAGTGAAACGAAACAAACTTTTTAAATAAATATCGACTTCGCTCTTCCATGTTGGTTTACGATAGGTTTTTTTGAGAGCTTCACATTCTCAGTCATCTCGAGACCTCTTCTTGTCTCCTGGTGTGTCTGGAATAGTTGTATCTGTGCTTCCCTTTGGGCTCCACTCCTTTGTCTCCTGTTTTGGTTTGAAATCCGTCTCAAGTTCCTCAGTTCTCCCGGAGAGAATAGATGATGTATTTCCCAATCCAAACAATACAAATTCCGGACCTGCTGTGTTTAATGAAACAAATGTGGCTCTCCCCCATTTCGTGAGAAAAATCGAAACATCCCATGGAAGCTGAATTAGTATACAAATAAACACAGATAATCTTAGTAATCATAAAATGTGCTGATCCTGGGTGATGTCATTATGTCAACATTCATGAACCCTCCTCAACCCACACATCAAATAACCAAGATCCTAAGGATCACATCTAAAAAAAAACGGTAATGGCTGTGTTTTAAAAACTGGGGGAGGGGCAGAGGGGAGGTGGGAGGAGGGTCAGGGAGAAGAGGAGGAAGGGAAAACTGCAGTCAGGATTATGAATAACTAAACTAAAATACGAAACTCCTTCTCAACTTGCCTACTTTTATTTTTACAATAATTCTGTGCATATCTTTCACTAGTGTAATTTTGATAGAAAAATGAAAATTAGAAGTTCATAAAATTAGGTTAAAATTTTTAAATAACACATAACCAAATAAGACCCAGCAATCATATAGATGACAGGGAAATTAGAATAAGCAGGTAATTTTTGTGTCAAACTTTAACTACTCCTTTAGCAATGGTGTCTGTGTGAATCATTCTCCATCTTTGTGGTTTTCGTTTCTTGGTATTCACAATACTCCACAGTGTCTCTCACGCACTGGATCCCTTGTCTCATTCCAATTGGATAAGTCATGCAGAATGGCAATACATATGGTCTTCAGATGTAGAAACCGGGGTCTCAGGAGACACATGCAGCTGGCTAGGTCAGCAGAATGTAAGAATAGCATATGATTTTATAAAGCTGAGTTAAATTTCTGACCTAATATGGAAAGGAACGTATTCCCTTAATAGAAAAATTACTCTAGAATTTCTGAACCATGTTGCAGTGTATGTTATAATGACCTCACATCTTGATTGTCCCTCTTGGAGGTTGGTGCAAGCAATCAGTCTACAAATTAAAGGCCAGACTTTTAGTACATTTTCTATGTTTAAGTCAAGTATTAATGCTTTTTAAAGTACATGTTATATCTTTGAGATAGGGATTTGGAGCTGAGGGAATAGCACTGACAGCTAAGTGTTTGCCTTGTAAGCCTGAAGACCTGACTTTAGATGCCTAGAATCAGGTAAAGCTGTGTTCACCTAGAGTCCCAACGCTGGTGGTGAGAAACCTCTGACAGGAAGATGCTTGGTGCTTACTGACCAGCCTGTCTAGCTGATTCGACAGGTTTCAGATTCAATAAAAGAATCTTTCTT